>NW_018164859.1:270085-271583 GCF_001263595.1 Phalaenopsis equestris
TTACTTGACTATTGGGAGAGGACTTTGGAAGATCACTAATGAGAGGAGAGTCAACTTCCCAACTTCAAAGTTATGTGCACCTTCAAAGGCCTGACACTATTTTATTTATGCTCGTCTGCTACCAACAAATCATCTCAGTGAAGTGACCAGAGAGAAAGCAACGTTAAATTATTGTATCCAGGAAGGAAAGCTCATTAACATAGGATCTTTGATTTGTTAGACTATCATCAGTTATACCACTTCCATTACTACTGTAGGTCTGGGATCTGCTTCCTTGATCTTTTCCTTGTGTGAGCAGGCTGGAGTTAAATATGACAGCTGGGAGGATGTGTTGTTACCTTTAAAGTCCATCACTAAGGTGAATGTGAAGACTTATTCTGAGAATTCTATTTTTGGCTGGAGAGGAGGATTTTCTAGGAGTTATGGAATGGAGACATCTGTTGCTTCTACCTCTGTTGCTTCTTCATCTAGACCATCTACCTCACGTGCTTCTACATCTAGAGCTGAGTTTGCTGAGACCCAAGATCAATTATTGCGAAGGATGATGGATAATATTAATTTTACCGCTGATAGGGTACAAAATTTAGAGCGTTTTGCAGAGCATACTGATATGTATAATAGGAGAAAAGGTGATTATGAAGAGAAATTTCACTCATCTTTGGAGAGCCTCATTAAGGGTAACCAAGGAGTGCAATTTCCTGCATATCTTAGATACCCTGATTATGAGCCTACAGATGTCTGGAATAACGGTGACTCTGAGGAGGATGATGAGGAGGAGGATGAGTGATTTATTTTTATGTTTGTAATATGTGTTGGACTACGTGTTTTGGAATTGCTACATTTGCATTCTATGTGATGTGGTTTGTACTTTTATGTTTAAGTGAGAATTGTGATGTGATGTGTTTTCATGTTTTGGACTTGATACATGTATGTATGTTTACTTGTTTAGATATTGTGATGTGTGAGACTTTTATTTTTAATGGTATTGTAATGTTTGTGTTAGCTAGTAGTTTGTTTTAAAATTTTAGGGTAGTAACTGTTGTGAGTTTTCTGATTTAGTTAGTTTAGAACTTAACTTAATTCTATGTCTTTTGTAAAGTTGAAAATCTTGCTAATTAGGTCTTAAATTTGAAACTTAGAAAACTGCTACTCTGCTTCTTTTATCATGTTAGTGTGTTTGTTTTTATGTTGAGATTCTGAAGTCAAGTTAGTGTGTTAGTTTTCTTTTATGTTTATATCTACTGTTTAGAGGTCTATTGAATCTCTACATGTTGAAATGAAATGAAAAGATTAGAAAATTTGATCAAAATTAATTTTACTCCTATTTTCAGTTTTATACTTGTATAATTAGGGTACAAAAATTCATGTTAGCAGTTATTTTAATTTTCATTTCTGTTTATATATATTTGATGCTAAACTGTTGGGGGGATGAAAAATATTTTTAAAACTTGAATTTTATTTGTTCTCAAATGTACTACAAGTGAATTTGATTTGAAAA
>NW_018164859.1:272331-275077 GCF_001263595.1 Phalaenopsis equestris
TGTTTTTAAACACATTTTTATACCTATTTTTGAGATATTGCGCTTTAATGGAAGGTATTTTTGTGTTTTTCTTTCATGTACAGATAAAAAGGTGAAAAATGCTTAAAGTGCTGAAAAATGATCAAATTTGGAGCAAATAGGTGAAAAATGTGTAAAAGTGTTTTGGCGCCTAAGTGCGAGATTCGGTGCTTAAGCGTCGGGTTAACAGAGCGTTAGAGGCCCCGCGCTTAAGCGCCACTGGAAGTTATTGGACGAATAAATTCAGTTTTTGCGAATTTTGAAGAGGTTTTTGAGGCATCTATTAGCTTAATAAGTGGTTACGACCACCATGGAAGAAAATTATTGCGAAAGGATGCATCGCTTGTGGAAATATATTGAATCAAGACACATTTTGAAGAGATACCAAGACACCTTTTGGAGAATTATTAAAGAAAGAAGATTGAGACTTTGAAAAGAGGGTCCTAAAAGTACTGGGAAAGTTTTGAAAGTTCTAAAATTGGGGAGTTAGTTGGAGAGATTTTCAGGCACCACATATTTATCCTTTTTATTTTAGTTTTATCTTGAGAGTGTTATAAAAGAGAAGAGATTCAAAGGAACTTCAAGAGTTTAGTGGAGGACTTGAGGTAAATTTTTATCTTTTGTTTTAGACTACTTTTGGTTTTAATTGAGACTTGTTGTTGGTTTGATAATTATTTGTAATTTTAAATTAAAGTGTGGTTTTGCTTTCTCCTTGGATTATGAGTAGTTTTCTTTATCTTTCTTCTTAAAATGATAAGAAATAAGTGTTGGATGGAAGTTGTGGAGAGTATTGATCTTTAATGTTGGAAAAAGTTGTGATGATTTAAATCTATTTACTTCATTTACTTTATGATTTGGCCAATCGAGATGTTAAAATTTGTTGTGAGAATGTGTAAGAAGTGGGCTGATATTGTCTTAGTCAACTATTGGAAGGAATCATATGAGGTTGTATGAATGAGAATGTAGTTCATATGATTGAGTGCAAATAAATAGGGAGATATTCATTGAAGGGTGTAGAGTTAGAGGACTTTAAAGTAACAGGTTAAAGCCCCCAACTTGGTTTATTGTTTTAGGTTCTGATACAAGATATTTGCCCCTGGGTATAGGGAATCGAGAGAACTCTAGAGTGAGAGCTAGTATCTTCTCTGCCTAGCCAGTCTTCAGAACTATTCAAAGTTTAAATTAGCCAAGTTTCTTTGCAAGTATACATATCGTTATCAAGTAATAATGGACTTTCTATTTAATCCCCAAATATCGATCCCATGGGGAAGGTGTAAGTTAGCAATGATAAATTTTAACAGGAAATTTACAGAAAATCAAACTTAATCACTGTCAATGATTTTGAATGTTAAGATATTAACCAAACTAAATTACTTAACTACTAGCAAAAACAAAAATGCAACTTTTAAATATTAAATACTAATCTAAGAACTATGTTTAGGTGATGAAGATGTCTTATGTGAAAAAGCATCCTTCCCACAACAATGAAATTCTGGTGAAATGTGATGAGATAAATGTTTTTAATATGTATTGTGCCAAATAGAAGCAATTTTAATTTTCTACTCTGATATAGTGCATAGAAAATCATGGGCTAATCTTAGGTTTAGTCCTTAAATCCGTGGCCAGGTTAAAAAGATACCGACTCCCACTCCAGAGCTCCCACTTCCTTTCACCTGAAGGCTAACTCTCGCTTTAGTTTTTAAACACTAAGACAAAATTGGGGATTTTAGTCTATCACCCTAAAGATTCTCCAATTTTACACCCAACAAAGAATATTTTCTTATTTATTTGCACTGAATTTCATGAACGAATTTCTCCTTCCTGAAATCAAATATGATCCTCACTCTGTTGTAGAACTCATACTCCATTTCCCGGATCATATGTTTCACAACATATTTTAACAAATCAATTGGCCAGACTGAAAAGTAAATTAAGTTCGTATTTGAAAAATCATCACAATTTATTTTATATTTTAATTATGTCACGTTCATTTTATCTTTTCATTTCACCATATCTCAGAGTAGGGGGAAAGATAGAGGGAACTACTCAGACTTCATTACAAAGATACGACAAAACACAAATTTCATATATTAAATAAAGTTCATACAACACTAAATAAACAAATAAACTTATCTGGAACTTTTTCTCAAAGAAAATCATTTGTAGTCTTTCCTTAGAAATGCGGGAAAAAAAATTCTCTCACTTTTCTCCTTCTCCAACACTCTTATGAAAAGTTTCACACCAAATTTCACCACAAAAACTCTAAACTATGAAAGCAAAATCACTAATTGAGTTCAATATGGTAGTGGAATGGAATGATGTGGAGCAAAAAATGAACGTAGAGGAGTGAAAAACGTACAGGAGTGAATTTTCTAATGAAATTCGGCCCCAAATAGAGCCCAAGGTCGGTTCTCCAAGAGGTGCCTCCAAAAACTCTTCAAAAGGCCATCCAAATACATCAAACCTTCTAGAAATGGGGTCTGCACTGCCTTTGGCACTATCAGCACTGGTCTGGCACCATCGGTGCTGAGTAAAAATGTCCAGCTTTAAATTGTTCTGCGTCGTTGGCACTGACCTCAGTGCTGAACATTTCTTAAAGAAATTAATTTTGACTCTAAATTTTATCATTTTTGCTTTCTTTTTGCTTTAAGCCCTAAAAATCAATAACCTGCAAGAAAATATCAAAATACCTTCTATTAAAGTGTAATATCACCAAAAAATGAGTATA
>NW_018164859.1:275105-283677 GCF_001263595.1 Phalaenopsis equestris
CATATATTTTCGGTGATTTTCGGTGTATCACCGGTCTTCAGAACTATTCAAACTTTAAATTAGTCAATGTTCTTTATAGCATCTCTAATAAGGGTAAAGAGTATTATTTCTCCTATTTGACACAACACAAAATGCATACGTCCAAAACAAAATTCTTATACTTATTACTAATTCATGATAAGGAGAAAGATATTTTCATATTTTCATATTTAATAATTATTTTGACGATTAAATTAAATTAATTCAAATTTAAAATATATTATTTAACTCAATTTAATTTAATTGAGAGATTCTTATGGCTAGACCTTCGGCTACTAAAGAGGAAAAACTAAACCACAACCAAAAGTGAGGTCAACAAGTGCATATTGCATAATCTTCCCTATGGGTTCGATATTCAAGTCTTAATAAAAAAGTCATATGTTACTTGATAACGATATATATAATTGCGTAGTATCCCAATATAATTATATATAAATTTTAAAAGTTAAATTCTTTTTTTTTTCAGGATCAAGATTTTGGTTTTATTGTGAAATAAGGAAATATAAGTGAAAAATATAATCAGAATTATTGTTATACTGTTGCATATAAGCAGTTTCGAGATCAAGTATGTCATAGTAGAGGTAGGAAACATGAGATGGGGATAAGTTTATTGTAGGTTGGATGGGAGTGTTACGATGAGAAGTGTGATGGAAGGGAAAACAATTTTCATTGAATTTAACATGCCTAGATATGATAATTCACTTAGGTTAAATTTCATAACATTTGCAACCTTTGTGATGGTTGTTGTAACCCAAGAAAACACATAGTGGAGCCTTAGATGCGAATTTATGATGCATAGATGGTGGATATCATGGGAAACATGTGCAACTACTGGTTTTCAAGTTATGATATTTAGGAGGAGTATTATGAAGAAGCTGAAAAGGAGAAATGTTATGGGTCTGCAACTACTGGTTTTCAAGTTATGATATTTAGGAGTATTGTGAAGAAGCTGAAAAGGAGAAATGTTATGGGTGGTAGGGGAAGGCATGCAGGTCAATGGCAATTTGGACAATAGTGAGGTAGAATTGTGTGGGGAGAGAAGCAGTTTTAAAAAGTGTTCATGTTGTTTCAATAATGTGCATGTTTTTGCACTTTGCCACTCCATTTTGTTCGGTAGTATAGGGGAAACTGATTTGATGTTATATTCCTTGATGTTTTAAATAGTTTTGTAATTTTATGATTTATATTTTGTGCCTCCATCAGTTCTTAAAATTTTGATTTTACAATTGTACTGATTGGTTAGTTGTTTAAGTAGGTTAATAAAACACATGGGTACCTCAGATTTAGCATACAATAGGAAAGACCAATAATATTTAGAATAAGCATTTATAAATGTTAAAAAGTAAATGCAACCATCAATGGATGGCTAGGGAAATGACCCCCAGACATTTTAATGAATCAATTCAAATAAAGCAGGAGTGTCGCTAATAAGAAAAGATTATATATCGCATTTGTTTTGAAGACAAGAATTACATATAGTTTATTTTTAGGAGGTTTAAGGTGTGGCTATTGTTTGCTGATGATACACATCACTTTAGATGGTGGATGCACAAGTCTGTTGTGCTAAATTGAGGAAGTTGTAGTGGTTGTAAGAGCTTTCAGTGGATAGATGCCTTTATTTTGGTTGCCACTAAGAATAAGAGTCATGGTTTTGACATCCTAAATAAGGAAACCATTGGCATAAAAGGTAATTGAGTAGTTATTGTCCTAAACAAAATTAGATACAGAGAGTATGTTATGAGAAATTTTTGGTACTCTTAATATTTGAGAAAGAAATAACTTACAATCAAAAGTTGGTAAGAGCCCATTTCCGATGTGAGAAATGTCTTGGCTTGTCTATTCCCTGCCATTACCTTTTTTAATCCTTTGTAGACTGTGCGATGTTGGACGTTTTTGAGATATGGGGTCATATGAGATAAGGCCTCATTGTCAAGAAGCTAATCTTGGTTCATGGTGCTGGTGGTAGCGTTGAGAACAGTGGGAGTGTTGGTACTTTCTAGCTTTAATTGCAAATTCGTTCTATGCCAGCAATTCTCATCTGAGTGTCTCCTCTTATGGAAGATTTGACATAAAATGGGGACCTTATCTGAAGAGTATCTGTTGTGAGAGCCCGAATTGGTGCTTTGTTGTTGATTCTTGGAGGGGGGTTGTTTCTAAAGAAAGTATTCTTGTTTTTATATGAAAGTAAAGATGTCTTGTGAGTGGATTGAAGGGCTTCATTAGCAAGATTTATTTCTTCATTGTAGAGTAAAGAATGGAAATTTTCAAGACTTAAAGGGGTGAATTGAATTTTGATGGCGACTTTAAAGGAATTATAGTGGGGAGGAAGACAATTCATTGTACATATGATGATGTCCTCACTTTCAACCTTTTGCATTATAGTTTGTGTGCCCATGTGAAGGTTATGTAATTCATGTTCTAATTGGGTGACTCTGGAACGATTAGCCATTTGAAATCGTTTTTCCAGAGTGGTCCATATAGCAGAGGTGCCAATAAGATATAGAATCTATGGAAGAACATATGTGGAGATGATTGAGAGAAGAATTGCAGAAAGCTTTTGATTAATTAACTTCCACAGGATATAATCAAGATTTTCAGTGATTATAACTATGGAGTTGGTTTTCTTAAGGTGTTGGGGAGATGGTGGGATCAAGGAATGTACCAAACCCATTTGCTAGGAAAATGTTTTGAACCTGAACTTTCCTCAGTGATTATAACTATGGAGTTGGTTTTCTTAAGGAGTTGGGGAGATGGTGGGATCAAGGAATGTACCCAACCCATTTGCTAGGAAAATTTTTTGAACCTGAACTTTCCATACTGTATAGTTTTCCAACACCAGTGGATTATTGGCCATGCTTTTGAAAATTTGCATAAAAAAAATATGGTGAGGAGGCATATTTGTGTCCTTCATCCTGCTGAGGAAATTCTGAGATGTGGTGGGGAAATTAAGGGAAACAAATGTGGAGGAGTCCATGGATCTTGTAGCCTTCAAGAAGGAATGGTTATGATACCATAAATGAACTCAAAAGAGGGAATAATAGAGAAGATAAGGCACAGTGAAGTATTTCCTTATTATTTTTTCACAACTAACTCTATTACATTCATATGGTTATATTGAAAGCCTGAGTGACAAACTAGTAAATGGTATAAAGAGTAAATAGGACAATTGCATACATAGGATTAATAATATTAGTACATATGTTGCCTTGACTAACCCTAACACTTAGAGAGGAGTCACATAAAGCATATGGAGAAGAAGCCTAGCAAAGGACTCTGTATAGGAGCTGAGACGAGTTAAACAAAGGCAGAGCGGCTGAGTGAAGGTAGATATTTTCAGGGAAAATAAAACCCACAACCCTCCCTGTATCTGTGTAACTTGAAATATTCACCGGAGAACAACGCAGATACAGGGAAGCCTGTACTTTTTCTTTTCTCTTTGACAATCTCCACTGTCACCCGCACCTACCGCACACCGTACTAAATAATTTTTCTTCCTCTGCACATACGATTTAATTCTTTTTTTTTTCCTTTCGAACTCTCTAACCGTAGTCTTACTTAAAAGCATTTGATCAATCAAACAAAAATTATAATAATAAAAATATTAGTTTCAATAGAAAATGAGATGGTGGCCTAATGGTTGTATACTTCTTCCCACACCAAATGTCGATCTCTAATGTCTGTTAATAAAAAATAGATAAATAAATAAAAGAACTATGAGGGCACAACCATGTGTTATTTTTATTCTGTGTCTAGATCAGTTGAATCTCAGGATGGTATGTCTCTGCTTGAGAGCATTATAACCTTCTCAAAGTGGGTTATTTCGGCTTAATCTATAATTAATATTAAAAATCTTAATTTTTTTGTGAGTAAATTGATTGTTCATGTTTATTTATCTGCCTGCTTTAATTTATTGTGCGACATAACACCATTCTTGTGATATGGCTTTCATTCATATTTTAATTGATCAAGATCCTCAAGCTGAAGGTGTTTTATTACCTATTGATGGCTTCAAATTGCAATTAATCTTTCATTTTAGCACTTGGGCTTTTATTCATTAGTTTTTTGTCAACTTGGAAGTTACAGAGGTGGGTTGCATGACCATCTTCCAGATGATGATGACAGGCTTTATGACCCAAAAATATGTTATTTGAGTGATCGTGCTTGATATCTCCAAGTAGGTTTAAGAAAATTAAGCTGACAACATACTCTTTTTGGTGAGTAATTGATTAATTAAACCAGGATATGTTTGAGATAGCTTTTATTTTAATTTTTAAAATACATACTTTATAATTTGAACTATTTCGCTCAACTTGAAGGAGGTCATGCAACCTACTTAAACCAGGACATGTTTTATAATTTGAACTATACTCATCACAACTCAGAAACTATTTCCACCCATAATTTAGGCTTACTTTGAAGCGCATACTCATTGAACTAGTTGAGGAAAAGACCATCAGATCACATCTTTTACTCATCACAACTCAGAAACTATTTCCACCCATAATTCAGGCTTACTTTGAAGCGCATACTCATTGAACCACTTGAGGAAAAGACCATCAGATCACATCTTTTCTGAAAACAAAATATTCTCTTCTGATATATGAAGTTAAGTTCTTCGAATTTATACTACCATATTAAATAATGCAGTTTAAAATGCAACACAGAAAATGTCCTATTACAAAACCCCATTAATTCGCACAAGCTATCCTCCCTCCAAAAGAAATGACAAATCTAACACGTCCAAGGTTGGCAATTAGCCCAGCTAAAATTTGAGTTCTTTTTTTATAGATAATAAAGCTAATATTTTTCTTTTGTAATTAGAAAATTTAGTAATTTTACCCTTCACATATTTTGTACCCAATATTTAATATTATATATATATATATATATATATAGATATAGATATATGATAATTTTGACCAGCCTAAAAAATAATACTGATTCAGCTTGTACAAATAATTCTTAATGGAAGGAATATCTTTGAAGCTACAGCCACACAATTTAAACTTTAATAATAGTAATAATAATATAAAAACCAATAAAATGCTAGGTAAATCAAATCAAATATCATAAACAAGTTTGTCATAATTTAGAGATTTAACCTATAAATAACTTAAGGAGCTGTTAACAACAAAGCAAGAAGGAAAATCATCAAACTGCAAAATACACAGCTTGCTTACAAGCATCATCCAGCTTTGTTACATTATAACTTCAACATAATAAAAGGCCACAGTGATTCATTCATCCTCCACCTCTGCCACCAAATCCAACAAACACATACAAGAAAAGCTAAGAATCAAACCTGCCTCCCGAAAGCCATGAAAGCTCGCATATTCACTGATTTCAGCAAGAGAGATTTAAATAAAACAAAACACCATTACATAGCATAAACGATCTCCCCGCTGCTGTCCACATCAAGCTCTGGATCAGATGCAAAATCGTCCATGTCTTCATCATCAAGATCAAGGCTACCAGTAAGGTATTGGGTTAGGCCAAGAGTACCGGCTGCGGGAATGGTTGCTTCTGCTATAATCTGCATTATCTGGTCGATGCTCTGCATTGGCTGGTCCGGTTCCTCGTACTGGTTGCTCATTGTGCTGTCGTCCATTAGATCAGCAGGGAGGCTTTTCAGAAACCACTCGTGGTTACGAATCTCGGTCATCGTACATCGCTGTGGAGTTTGCAAATTGGTTTAAAACTGAGTTTGAAATGAATGTTGATTGGATGAAGATTGAGAAATCGATTGAGGATAGCATTAGGTACGAATATCTAAATCAGTTGTTACACTAAGCAATTATAACATAAAAATTAATAGCTGCAATTTCTGGTGCATGGAGAGAAAGCCATAGCAACTATAACATCTAAAATTTGTCAAAAGTCGAAAGCATTAAAAACTTGTCCAAACTCAAATCCAAAATTAGGAAGATTAGAATATTTGGATCTACTGGCTGAAATAAATTAAGCATGAATTATTGTTGATCATATCAGCATAAGTGGTAAAACAAAAATGGTACAAGTACTAGCATAAGTGGAAAAACAGAAACAAGCTTATTCTATGGCAGATACTTTATCAAATGCACTAATTACCATGGCAGGATTGGCAACAAATATCCTCGATATTAGATGCTTGCATTCAGGAGAAACATGAACATAGTCTGGAATTGCATATTGTACACCTAAAATACGCTGCATCAGGTGATATTGTTAAACTCAGTCCCACACATAACACTTTATGGCAAATTTTCCATTAAACAAGAAGAAAAATAACTAAAACCTGAATAGTTTTCCGGAAGTTCTTCGGTTCTTCAGGATCCTCAAAAGGATACGCCCCCACCAGCATTACATATAATGTTACTCCACAGGACCACACATCAGCAATCTGTGAATGTGTTTTAGATATAAATTGTTATTTAGCAATATAACTACTTGAACATGACTGGTCTGTGTAACCTAAGATGCAAGTTACATTACTAGTCTGTGTAACCTAAGATGACGAGTTCAATTCCTTCTGCAAAAATTCCTATTGAAAAGGTCAGTCTACCAGGCTTCAGAACCAAAATTAACTTAAAAAATCATAGGCTTGAATAGAATGAAATTACATTGCGGTGCATTATGAATAAATATTAGATAACAGAAATCACCAAATCACAGTATACAAAGCAACATTCATTGCACATTCTCAATATGCCAAAAAAATGCAACAACAGCAACAACAACAACAAAACCTTAATTTTGTTTTATGCTTCTCTTTTAAAGACCAATATTCAGCGCCATAGAGCATTGCAGGTCTCACCACCCACCATCTATCTCGCCACCATCTAATAAAATTTTCCTTTTAGTCTAAGCGATACTTTTCTATCTCACACAATAGGCCTGAAGCATTCCCCCACTTCAACTAACCAACTTGAATTCTACTAATAACATCCCCATCAATATTACCATCACATTGAACAATAGACCCAAGATATCTAAAGCATTCACACCTTTTAATAATTTGATCGCCCATAGTTACATTTATGTCACTAGAGCTACTACTACTAAAATTACATTCCAAGTATTCAGTTTTAGTTCTACTCAAACGAAGGCATTTAGACTCCAATGTAGACCTCCATAATTCAAGTTTTTCCCAAGCTTTATCTCTCGTCTTATCCATGAGAAGGACATCATCAGCAAAAAGCATACACCAAGGTACATTCTCCTGTTAGTGTCCAATAAGACCATCCATAATTAAAACAAAAAAAGTATGGGCTTAAAGCCGATCCCTGATGTAAACCAATAGAAATAGAAAAATAATTGGTCAATCCTCCTTCTGTTTGAACACAAGTAACAGTTCTTGTATACATATCTTTAATGACTTGAATATAAGTCATATCAACACCTTTCTTCTCAAGAACTCTCCAAAGGATATCTCTTGAAATCTTATCGTAAGAATTTTCTAAATCAATAAAAATCATATGTAGATCCTCCTTATTCTCACTGAACTTCTCCATCAAACCTCTCAACAAATGTATAGCTTCCATAGTAGATCTGCCGACATAAAACCAAATTGATTAGAGGAAATCTTTGTAAGACGTCATAACCTATGTTCAATTATCCTATCCCATAATTTTAAAGTATGACACATCTATTTAATTCTTTTATAATTTGCACACTTATGTGCATCCCCTTTATTCTTAAAAATGGGGATTAAAATACTCTTCCTCCACTCCTCAGACATCTTTATAGTTTTTTAAATAATATTAAAGAGTTTAGTAAGCCAAGAAACTTTCAAACTCTTAAATATTTACACACTTCAATTGAAATATCATCAGGTCCTATAGACTTTCCACCCTTAGTTTTCTTTAAAGTTTCCTCAATTTCTTTTTTACTAATGCGACTGTAAAAATGAAACAATATATTATTATTAACGATATTAAGATTACTAAGGTCGATTATGTTTTACGAAACTTAAATAAAAAGTTTATCAAAACATATGCCAAAAAAAAAGCATTTGAAAAAAAAAAGTTTTGAAGTTCACCGACGATATGAATTCAAGACAATTAAGGAATTGGGTCTCCTTATTTCACACTCCTAGTAGCAGATCAAACATATAGAAAACATGCAAGTATAAAATTCAGACATGTAATTATTCTTATATCCTAAAAAGGAACAATTTAAGAAACTTCATTTTTAAAAACAAACACTAACCTGAAGTTTCTTTGGGTTTACCTATCAATATGATTAAGAAATTACTAATAAAAAAATAAATTTACAAAAATCTTAATCTCACATCCAGCATTTTCAAACAGCCTCTCTTTCAGTGAATGCTTTCCAAAAGGTTATGGATTTATATGTAACTGATGAAATCCATTTAGTTCTTAGCCATACTGTTTCTTATTTATGCAAGACAAACCGCGCTCATCTATAACCTTGCCTGCTGTTTCAAATGTTCGTTCAAATGTTCTTAATCTGAACTTAGGTTGACTAGCAATTTAACACTTCAAACACAACAGCATTAAAATCATAGGCCCTGCTAAGCATATCCGATATATAT
>NW_018164859.1:283725-307380 GCF_001263595.1 Phalaenopsis equestris
CCAGATATATATATATATATATATATATATATATATATATATATATATATATATATGATCTATTTTCAAGGAACGTATCAAAAGAGTATTGCAAGGGAAATGTAAGGACAACAACAATCACAAGAAGCATTTATCCAACTAAGTGGGGTCTGCTACCTGAAAGGAAAATGTAAAGAGCTTAATCAAAATGATTTTACAACAAAGTTAATAGAAATACATTTCTATTAAGTGGGGTCTGCCTAGAAATGGCATTTCCCTTCATTTAGTGGATGTATATATTTTTCTTAGACCCAATAGACATGGCAGTAACCGTGGCATGTTTCTAGGCTGTATTTCTATTAACTTTGTTGTAAAATCATTTTGATTAAGCTCTTTACATTTTCCTTTCAGGTAGCAGACCCCACTTAGTTGGATAAATGCTTCTTGTGATTGTTGTTGTCCTTACATTTCCCTTGCAATACTCTTTTGATACGTTCCTTGAAAATACCAGATATATATATATATATATATATATATATATATATATATATATATATATATATGATCTATTTTCAAGGAACGTATCAAAAGAGTATTGCAAGGGAAATGTAAGGACAACAACAATCACAAGAAGCATTTATCCAACTAAGTGGGGTCTGCTACCTGAAAGGAAAATGTAAAGAGCTTAATCAAAATGATTTTACAACAAAGTTAATAGAAATACAGCCTAGAAACATGCCACGGTTACTGCCATGTATATTGGGTCTAAGAAAAATATATACATCCACTAAATGAAGGGATCCTAGGATGAATAAACTAACATCAATGCCCAATCGGTCACCTTGTTTTGAATGTTGATCAATAACGACTAGCTTAAATGAATGCAATTTATTGATGGGAAATATAAATGGATACAAAGAAACCTAGGCAGATTTGTTTTTCATGAATCAAATACAAATTTTGATTGGAATTCAAATGGGCAAAAGTATTTGTAACAGCGCCTCTTTAAAGTTACAGTTGGGAGGGCTCTAACGTAATGCAAGATCTTGACTTGAATTACATTTCCCTTTCATCTTAAAAACTCAGTAAATTTATATAAAATTTCAAATCAAATCATTGTGACTATTCATCCTCTTCAAATAATCTCACCTCCAATTTTTAATTCTCTTGTTTCGGATTTCTTTTCTTATAGAAACATGAAGAGATTGCACCCTTCTTCATTTGTTACATGAAAGGGAAGAAAAGGTTGGCGAAGCAAGAAGTGGGAGTTTAAACCTAAGCGTTTCTAAGCAATAAATATAAACTAGAATTTCAGAATTCGAAAAAACACTGAATAAGGCTCTTATTGGTAGCACTGTTGAACAGGTGACAGGTTACTTGTTTAAAAGGGGAACAAAGTGCTTCTAATTCCGTTATTTAGAATTAGTGATATCGAAGAAGGCTGATTTTCGTGTTGGCTCAAAGGTTTATGTAACTGAATTTGCTATGGGAAGTCGAGAGAATAAAACTGGTCTAAGATATCCTTTGTTAAGAAGGGTTAGTATCCAAAAATAAAAATGAAGATGAGAACCGAGAAATAAAATTATTGTTGAAATTCAATGAAAGAATAATGCCTACGGAAGATAATTTAAATGTCCTGGCTGAAGTTCAAAAGATAATTGATAACCTAAATGCCTCTAAAACTTTCTAGGAGTGATGTGCTTATTAAACCTATTAAATTTAGATTCAATCAACACTGAATAGTTTTCTAGGAGAGATGTGCTTATTAAACCTATTAAATTTAGATTCAATCAACACTGACTAGGAGGAAAATATTAATACAGACTACATTTTTATGAAGAGATTCTTGAAGAATTTAGAAAATGAATTTGGTAATCTTTACATCTTATAAGCTTATTGAATTAGTTATTAATCTTTTAGTTAATAAGGGAAATGAAATGGCCAAGACTCTCAATACTACAGTAAAATTTATGCCTAAAAAACAAGTATTTCTATTTTCCTAATGGTGAATTGCTCAATAAATTATCTTATAAACAATTTAAATTTTTAATGAAAACTCCACATCATAGATTGAAGATGACTAAATATAAGTTGAAGGTTTCTAACTGAAAAGTGCAAGGCGCCGAGCAATGTCAGAAGAGTTCCTTGCTTTACATAATGGGATCTATTGAGGTTCATATGATCAAACATTCTTTAAAGTCTCCTCTTTATGAGAAGCCCATGAAAGAAGTCAAAACAAACGATTGAGAACAAAATACTTTAAAGTTTCCTCTTTATGAGAATTCGCTTCTTCGTGACGTCTTCCCGTGGACTCGAACCTGATCCCGAGCAACCCAATCCCTATCTCTATTCAGCAACCCGAGCAACCCAATCTCGCTGCTTCTTCGTGACGGCTTCCCCGATCTCTATTCGGCAACCCAATCCCCAGCCTTCTGGTCTTCGCAAGAATGTCTTCTGAGAAATCACATGAAATTTTATCTATCAGAATTACGGGAAAGAATTATGTAGCATGGAAATTTCAGTTCAAGATATTTTTGAAAAGGAATGAGCTTTGGGGGTATATTGATGCGTCTTCTCCAGCACCCTCAGAGTCGAAAGTACTTGGCTAATGTGAGGCAAAAGATGCTCGGATCGTCTCTTGGATTTTGAGATCTATTGAGGTTCATATGGTGAATAATTTATAGACACTGTTAAAAAAATGTGGGAATACTTGAAGCGCGTCTACAATCAAAATAATATTGCAAGAATATTGCAAGATGCTTTCAATTGGAATTTGACATGAGTAATTATAGTCAAGATAATCTCTCAATTGAACAATATTATTCTAGTTTTCTTAATTTATGTAGAGAATATTCTAGTAATATCTAAGCTAAGGTGTCAAAGAAAAATTTAGCTAGTCTTCAGGCTATTCATGAAGTGAGTCGTCATGATCCATTTTTGATGAAACTCGGACCTGAATTTGAAACTACTCGGGATGGATTGTTGAATAGAGATCTGGTCCCTTGTTTGGATGTATGTTTTTTGTGAATTACTACGTGAAGAACAAAGATTGGCGACACAAGCCGCTATCAGTGCAGATAATGAATCATCTAAAATAGTTAATATTGCCTATGCTGCTCAGACCAAAGGAAAGAGAACAATGTAGTGTTACAGTTGCAATGAATTTGGTCATATTGCACGTAATTGTGATAAGAAGTTCTGTAACAATTGCAAGCAAAAGGGACATATTATAAAAAGTGTCATACACGGCCCCAAAACCATAGACCACAAGCCCTTCATGTTGTAGTATCCGACTCTCAAATCTTGGCTCGACATTCACAGTTACTAGTGATAATCAATTTGTTCTCACACCAAATATGGTTCAACAGATGATCTGTCTTTTCTGCTCTTGGTTTTCAAGAGAAAGGTAAGATTATTAATTTTGTTCCTTCTACTTGATTTGTTGATTCAGGCGCCACAAATCATATGACTGACACAGCTGATTTATTGCATAATCAATGCTCGTATACTGGAACTCAACATATTCAAGTCATTGATAAAAATAATATTTCAATTACGACAGTTGGTGATTTTAACTCATCTTTCCTACATGTCTTGGTTTCTCCAAAATTATCTACTAGCTTACTTTACGTTGGTCAAATGGTGCATAATAACTGTGACGTATACTTTTTTCATGATAGCTGTATTGTGTAGGATCAGGTGTCGGGAAAGATGATAGCGAATGAGCCTAAAGTGAGCAGGTTATTTTCATTACAACTTACCATTCCTCGAACTTTGTCATTGGCTTCTTCAGTTATTGAAAATAAGGCTGGTGTCAGGCATAAATGATTAGGTCATCCAAATAACGTTATATTGAATCATTTATTCCAAAGTGGTGTTTTTTGTTATATAAATAAAAGATTATTAGTAGAATCTTTTTCCTGTAAACTGAGAAAAAATAAAACATTGTTTTTTCCTAATTTGAGTAGTAGTGTCAATAAATATTTTAAAATTATTCATAGTGATGTTTGAGGAATTACATAAGTTATTTCACATGCTCAACATGAATATTTTGTGAAATTTATTGACGATTATAGTCGATTTACATGGATCTACATTTTGCATTTCAAAGGAGAAGTGTTTACAATGTTTCAAATATTTGTGACATATACTGAAACTCAATTCTCCACTTGCATTAAAACCTTACGGTCTGACAATAGTGGTGAATATATGTATCATGAGTTTCAAGAATTCCTTCATAATAAAGGTATTGTTTCACAACGTTCATGTCCTTATACGCCTCAGCAGAATGGAGTTGCCAAACGGAATAATTCGACATCTGCTGGATATGGTGCGCACATTGTTGCAGGAATCTTATGTTTCAGCTAAGTTTTGGACTGAAGTTTTATCAACTGCAGTTTATATGATTAATTATTTACAATCTCATGTGTTACAGGTGTTAAACTCATTGGTTGTAAATGAGCTCTTAAACTCTGATCTGATGGTTCCTTTGATAGATATAAGACAAAATTGATATCTCTCGGCAATTGACAGGAATATGTGATTAATTATGAAGAGGCCTTTGCAGCCATGGCTAAGGTGACAACTATCTGGCTTGTCCTATCTATTGTTGCATTTAAAGGCTGATTCTTACGACAGATTAATGTTAAGAATGTATTTTTGCATAGGAATCCAAAAGAAGATATCTATATAACTCGTTCAGGCTTATTTTCTACACCCACACATGATCTTTGTAAGCTCAAATGGTCTCTATACAGTTTGAAACATGCTCCACGATCCTGGTTTGAAAAGTTTCACAATACTCTTCTTAGCTTCTCTTTTATTCAAAACAGTATGATTCATCATTATTGATTTACAAGACTGATAAGGGAATTGTTTTTTTATTAGTTTATGTCGATGATATTGTCATCACAGGATCTGATACTCAATTGATGTCTCAGCTGTAAAAGCGTCTTCAGGTTCTTTTCATATGAAGAATTTGGAGTTATTAACTTATTTCTTAGATCTTGATGTTCGCTCTTCTCCCGCTGGTATTTTTCTTCATCAGCATAACTATACTAAGGAACTCATTGCTTTGGCTAGTCTTCGAGAGGGACGTCCTGTTGATACACCTTTAGAAGTTAATGCTAAATATCAACGAAATGATGGTGACTTTCTGTCATATCCATCTCTGTATCGACAAATTGTTGGGAGTTTCAATTATTTGACAATTACACGTCCTGATATTTCATTTGTTGAGCAACAAGTTAGTCAATTTATGTAGGCACCTACACATCCTCAATTAGCTGCAGTTCGACATATTGTTAAGTATTTGAAAGGTAATTCTCATCATGGTTGGTTCTTTTCTACAGTCTCCAATTCTCTTAACATCCTATAGTGATGCCGATTGGGCTAGTTGTTTTGATACACGCTGATCTATTACTGCTTGGTGCATGATTTTCAACAACTTTAATTTCTTGGAAGAGTAAGAAACAATATCTAGTGTCTAAATCTTCTATTGATTCTGAATATTATGTTATTTCCTCTGCTTATTCTGAGATCATTTGGCTTTGAGGTTTGTTGGCTAAGCTTGGTTTTCTTCAACTTGGGTCTACTCCTCTTTACGCATATAAAACCAGCGCTATTCAGATTACTGCTAATGTTGTCTTTCACGAGCGCACGAAACATATTGAAGTGGACTGTCATTCTATTCGAGAAGCTTATGTTGATGTTGTTATTTATTTTCCTCATATCTCTTCTGATTATCAAACGGCTGATATATTTACTAAAGCTCTTTTTCGACAATGTCATCAATTTCTTGTTAGTAAATTGATTTTCATGATCAGTCAACATCAATTTGAGAGGGGATATCAATCGAGAATGACAGAAATCACGGAGCTAGAATTAAGAGCTTCCTTTTTTTAAATTGCTTCCAATTTTCTCCCTTGATTTGCCTCTTATTAATTGTACATATTATTAGATTACCTAAAATAGATTGTACAGATAATTATTTATTGGAATGAAAGCAAAGCAAAAAGGCATTGAGCCAATTCTTTCTCAAAGATCGTTACTTATCTGAAGCAAGGGTTAAATAACCCTAGGCAATAGATTACCTTAAAATGCTAGTTACAAAATGCTTAATCTACCATATTACACGAACCAAATCATTCTATTTATAACATAATAATTTTGAAAAGAACAAAAGATTTATTGACACTACAAGTTATTTCAGAGTTATAATCACAAGCTGATGAAACGCTAGAGACTAATATGATGAAGTACAAGGAACTAATAAAATGAATGCTAAATCTGAATTATTTTGACGATGATTTAAGAATTAAGTTGTCTAAAGAAAGTGCTTAATAATTGTATACATCAGATAATTTAAAATGCAAGCATCTATTGTTTTATGTTATTAGCGAACTAGAGATCAAATTTTACAAAATAGCTTGCTAGTTTTATGACAAAAATTTCATTAGTATTTGCTTTGAGATTAATTTTTAATGATCGAAAATTCATCGGTATGATCTCTACAATTAACAACCCAGCTAATATAATAGTACATTCCAATCAAGATAATGTTATGAAAAAAAATTATCATAGTTAGAATGAAAACTTTGTTGTCATTGTATCTCATAACAAAGCGTCTTTTACTAAATTTGTGATGAAAATTAATCATAATTTGATAGAAAATCTATCAGAAATATTATATAGATGGTAATATTCTTCGGTAACGTTTCCAATGGATTTTTGTTGTAATATTGTTTTTCCAACGAGGGTACCAACACCCTTTTCATCACAAATCTCATTAAAGATAATGATATTTCCATGAGAAAAAAATCAATTGAAAATAATATATTTTCTTATAAAGCAAACCTCAAACATAAAAAAATCATTTATACAACTACCAAAAAATCAAACTAAAGAGTCATGAATAGGTCATAAGTTTTTTGCACTAAAGCCCATCTTCTTGGCCAAATAGAAGAATAGGATATTGATCAAGCATCCAAAGTTGACTCAGAAATCAAGGACATCTTGATGACTAAACTGATTTAATTACAATAACATTAAAGGCCCCTTCCTTTTTTGCTTTCTGTGATAAAAAATTTAATAGGTCTTAAGAGGCCTTTAGGACATAAAAATTGCACTAAGAACTAATAAACATATCTTGAAAGGATGATATACTATGGAAAGCAGCCCTGATAACCATCTCCGAGCAAATTCTTTAACTGATATGATAATAGTCTGTATTTCACTATGTTAAGTAATTCCATAGCCTCCTCAAAGAAGTTGAGGTGCTCTCAATCGATTGTCCCACTGCAGACACCAAAGCGAGAGGCCTAAAAGTTTGGAGAATTGATTTCTCCAATATATCTAGAGGAAAAGATGGATTTCAAAGAACTCTAAAATTAGTAACGGTGATGTTGATAAAGGTACTCTTCCAACAATCTATAGAAATTCACGCTCGCTCATAAATTTTTCTAAAAGGAATAGAAGATGTGACAACGTGGCTAATTTCGACCACTTAAGTCAAAAGCTTAAACTAAGCTGGTAAATCAATAAATTGGGCATTGGCATGCACACAAATGGCTCAGGAATTTCTTGAGTTAGATTGGAAGTCTCTTTCACATGGGGTCAAAAGTCATTACTGACATTGTTGGCAAGCAAAAGTTAGTGTTGAAGTTGGTGTTGTCTCCTATAGCTTATGTTCTTTCAAATTGAAAGAGGAAATTCCCTAAGGTGATAATAAAACGATGTTCAATATCTATGAAGTGGAATTTCAGTTGCCAAAGAAATAGGTATGGAATAACAATCCACTTAAGAATTTGTTGAATAAGAGAATTATTCTGCTTTGAGTTACTAAATAAAATTAAGTAACCAGTGGATTTATAAGTAATTGGTCTTTTCTATTATGCAAAGAGTCCAAAGATCTTATTAATCTCAAAAAGGGTACAACAGTACAATTGTGCACAAAAGCCAAGAGACTCGAGATCTTTGTCGGGTTGTACAAAAGCCAGTAGAGTCAAGATCCTTGTGGTACCCATGAGTGTGCATTTAAAAATCCTCACTATGAAATGTTGCAGGTATTACAAAAAGAAGCTGTTCAAACCATTGTTGGCTTTAATAAACTTAAGCTTCAGTATGAGAGAAATTCAAGTGCAAATGATTGAATTCAGGAGTTTTAATGGCTTTAATGAACTTAAGTTTCATTATGAGAGAAATTCATGTAAAAATGATTGAATTCAAGAGTTGAATGATCAAATTAATTTGGTTGTTGATATATTATCTCATCTAAATGAATGCCAATTGCTACTGAGGAATATAAATGGATATAAAAAAGTTCAAGTAAATTCATTGTTCTTGAGGAATTCATGATGTAATTCAAGTCAAACAACATTTATAAAAGGATCTCCTTGGACTGTTACAGCAAACACATGAAGTCCGAGACGTGACCATCAAAAGTAATATTGATTTAATTTACATCAAGAAATCCCAAAATTGTAGATTGAGGCAAATATATCAAAGTAATAAGCTAATAATATTTTTATTCCGTTATCTTATATCAAGGCATATGGTTGAAAACAAAAAAGAACGGGCAAAGGAAAATGATTTACCTTGCCATCATATTCTTTCTTAAGTAAAACTTCAGGAGCAATATATGCAGGAGTTCCAACAGTAGACTTTGGTTGGGAATGCAGAACTGACGACTGCAAAATTAATAAGTTGACACCAAAGAGTCAAAAAACTTACCATGCATGCTGATGAAAGCAAACAGAGATAGAGATTAAATATGAGCAAATGAATTATATTTGTTAAAATTTTTAAATTCTACATTTTCAAATTGGGCATATTATAAATATATGTAAGGTCTTCCAATTAAGCTATTGCATGTTTGGATAAAAGAAAATCTTTTGACTTAAATTGCAAGATATTATGAAATGAATGAGACAAGATCTTCAATAATTTTTCAAAACCCACTTCTGCTTGTCTTGTGATACTCGGCTATACATACCTTAGAGTAGCCAAAGTCACAAATCTTTAAACGTGGAGCAACACTTCCATCTAACAATGTGTTCTCAAGCTTTAAATCCCGATGACATACTTGCTAAACAAGTTAAAACAAATAAATGCCAATAACCCTCAACATTTAACTATTACAAAATAAATAAATAAAAAGACAATCAAACATAAAATACCATAGAGTGACAATAACTAACTCCAGATATGAGCTGCTGAAAGAAGAAGCGAGCCTGCAAGGTAATTTCTTATTTTGCATCATAAGTACAAAGGAAACAAAGAGAGAATAGCCAAGAAAATTTTGGTAAAAGCAAACCTCATCCTCACTGAATCGTCCCGCATTGCAAATACGCTCAAATAGTTCACCGCCAGAAGCATATTCCATTACAATAGCAAGATGTGTTGGAGTCAGAATGACCTATATGATGATAAAATTAGTCCCAAAAATGAAATTAAGTATGCTGAATAACAACAATCAGGCGCACCTCTTTAAATCTGATAATATTTGGGTGTCTTAAGGATCTGTGATTTATAATCTCCCTCTGGACATTCTCATCTATCTGCACAATAAAACAACTGAGAAAATGATGCATGAAATGGTCACTGTAGACACTAGTGCAACAAGCTAAATATGAAACAAAAAATAATTTTTTCTCCAGTTTCTGCTTTACCGCATCAAAACCTTGTAGCAGACACTTTATTTTATTTTTTAATGATGAAGACGAGCATGGACGATAAAGTTCTCTAACTCAAATTTAAAACAAAATTGACCATGCCTTCGTGCGATTACGAACTGAGAAATGCTAATAGAGATGAAGGTATAAAATACAAAATTTTGCGGCTCGGACGCTCTAATAAAAAGAAAAAGAAAAAAGCAGATCGCAATCAATTGATTTGGCGATCATTAACAGGATAATAAGCACGACAAAAAAATGCTGAACTAAAAAGCGTCATTTTTTCCATAAATGCGCTGCCTATGATATAACCATTAACCACACCAATCTTTAAATTAAACATCCCACAAGTTCGCTTCGAATCCCACATATTCTTAGGGCAGACAAAACATAGCTGATAGAAAGTGAGAAATTGGTTTCAAGTCCGAAAACTCATGACAACAACGTTGATTGAATCTAAAGCAGCGAGAAAAATAAGAAAAAAAAAACGCCAGAAATGAGCTACAAAACGACTGAGTTCGAGAAACAAATCAGTTAATAAACCTTCTCTCCTCTTTCTATGTATTTGACAGCCACCAGTTCCTTAGTCTGCTTATCCCGCATCAACCGCGCAATCCCGAAGTTGCCGGCCCCGATATCCCTCACCAACTCGTACCGGTCACTGTCGTGCATTATCGGCATGTCCATCGCCGGCCCGACGGTCATTGCCACCCGATCCATGGTCGTCGTCTCCCTCTTCCTCTTCCTTTTCTTAGTTCATCAACTTCCAGCGCTATCAAGCATTCGATCTCGATCACCTTGACACACAGGAATCACGCAGCCTTCTTCAACGTGGCACAAGGTCGCCCTCCCAATACTCAATCGAACTTCCTCACGGCTCGGAGAACGAAAAAGACGGAAAGAAATTAAACCCGTGACATCGCTCCAGGCAGAGTGCCGTGATCATATCAGAATGTAAGCAGTTACGTACGGCATCTTCCAGTCGCACCACTTCTACGCTCTCTCTCTATCTTCAAACGATAAGATTAGGGTTTCGAAAGTGAAAGTAGTAGAGACAAAGAAGAGGATAAATGGAGAGAGCTCGAGACCTGCTACTTATGCAGCCAGAAGAAAAGCCAGAGGACAGTGATAAGCCAGCTGATAAATTAAATTTCTCCAACAACAAATAAAGATATAGAAAAAAAAGTAAAATGACTAAAATGCACGCGGTAACGGAAAAAATTTGCGTGCGATAGAGGTACGCAACACTGCGTGCGGCATTGGGGTATATCGAGGGTATAAAGGGGTTACATCCACAGTATAAGCCCTTGTAACCTCCCTGTAACTTACGTGTAACCTCTTAATATATGATAACAGAAGCGCGAAACTTATTGTAGAGTACAGATAGGTTACAGCAAGTTACAGGAAGGTTACAAGGGGTTATACCGTGGATGTAACTCTCTTGTATCCTCGGTATAACCCCAATATCGCACGCAGTACTGCGCACGTCTATCGCACGTCCTCGGTATAACCCCAATATCGCACGCAGCACTGCGCACGTCTATCGCACGCCGTAAATTTTTTCCCGCGGTATCGACCCTGCCTTAAATATGACAATGTATACTTATTTTATTTAAATATTTATAATTATTTTTCATTATTAAATTTAAGTAGAAGCTACCTATCCGCTTGTGTTTATAATAACGTTGGTGGGTGAATTTTCCACTCAATTTCAATCTTTTTATAATAATTATTTTATTCATAATGTATAAATTTCTCAATATATAAATATATTTTAATTTGTCATTTCCTTATAGTTTTGAATCATTTAAATGTAATACATATATCATGAATCAAATGCAAGCATATTTTATTAAAATTTAATTTGATTTCTTCTTCAATCGGTTTAATTTTTTTTTAAAAGCCGCATCCATAATATATTTTACAAATCCACAATTTAAATAGAAATTTAAGTTGAACTTAGGGCCCATTTTGGGCAGTGGTAGAGGTGTGTTGTAGTCTGCACAGCACTGCTTATGCATTTGATAAAACTGCATTTTATTTGTTTTCTTACGAAGTCATAATGAAATAGTTGTGTTTTGCAACATGACCTAATTAAATGTGGTGTTTGCCACAAAACTTCACTACGATTTTTTGAAATAAAAAAAGGTCAATTACACATTCAGACCACCCCAAACTTGCTAACTACCTTCTTTCATCCATTTTTCGATTTCTCACCCAATTATATCAAAATTCATGACAAAAATCCAACTAATATATTTCATTTTTTATAAAATTCTTCAATTGTTTGATCGTGGTATGCGTAAATACATTGGTTCAGTAGTTAAAAAAAATCACCTAGGTGTTACTTTGTAAATATCAATGTTTCGGGTGGTTTGTATGTAAATACTTCTAATTTTAAGTGTCACTGCAGTTTCTAAAATAGCAACTTCACGCCTATTTCTTCAACGAATTCTTGTGCCACCTCGATTGAATCGTCCCCCATGTCATAACTCGACCTACATGATCCAAAAAAAAAAACCCTTTCCTCTTTCCTCCTGTCGCAATCGCTGCTTATAATTTGTGATTTCCCTTTGTTGAGTAGTCTCGCTTGATCGTATAAATTATTTGATTTTTTTCTCTTTTCTTCCAGATTTGCACCTTCTCATGCTTGAGGATAGACTTACCCACTGCCCTACTAAGGTTATATAAAGGGATTGAAGGCTAAGGCATCGCTGCAATTCGCACCTCTCTTCTAAGTAGCCTTTGATTTCACCTTCACAACAATCAAAGCCTCTCCTCACCCTCGTACTTCCATTTATGGTTCAAGCTCCCTCTTGACAACTAAGGTTCTTCCTCAACTTATCGAGCGTCATAAACTCTTTCTTCTCCTTATCTCATTTATAAAGTTATTATTCTACCAAGAGTCACCTAGGATTGCATAAGTATGTGTAAGTAAATTATTTATTTAATCAATTAGCTTGTAGGATAAACTAGGTTTGAGTTATTTTTCCTTCTGTTTCAAACTTTGTAATGGTAATGAATTAAATAAGAATAATGATAAACATATTTGTATGACTAATGTGTTTTGGGCATAGGACATTCAAGCACACCTCCTAGTGGTGCCTTAGACTGAAGCTTATAAAATCAGAAGTTTTGTATTGGCCGCCTCAAGGCAAGCAACTGCTCTTTATTAGGGGATAAACATACCCTTTCAGAATAGGAATATTAATCGATCGACCGTATCAGATACCTAGTGTTTTTTGATACAATATTTTAACTCTAAAATATGTATTATAAATTTTATAACTTGAGTTTTCCACAAATTAGCACTATATACTAGATATTTTACGTAAGCGTATGTATCATTCAAGTAGTATCGGAATTTTTTAGTCTGAAGTATCGATCCCACAGGGAAGGCTGTTATTTTAAAACTTAAGAAAAGTTCTAGCCAACTATAATGAGTCTTAGCCTAGAAGTAAGATAGATTTTATTTGTGCTTATAAATTCTACTAAATTATCACTAAACCTATTGATTTACTCTAAAGTTAATTTTACTAAATTTAAATAAGTTGAGAAAGATCAAGTTATGAAAAATACCCTCCCCTTGCAATGAAGTAAGTAATTTGTGTAGGAATGGAACACCTAGAATATAAATTGTAATTAGTGAAAAATAGAAGCTTTCCACTACTTTACCCTCTTTCGAGTGCATAAAGAAGTTTTGTTTAACTAAGTAAATATTTCTACATGTCACCCTATCCAAGTTACCCCCTTCAAACCCTATCTCCTTATTAATTTGTATTGCCCTATGGACTACTTTTCCTTCACCTAATAGCGTAATATGGTTTCTACTAGTTGTTAAAGCCATATCCCTCTCGGATCATTATAGTTTTACTACAGGTTTTAACATATTAATTTGCCAAATTAATAAGCAAATGAAGTATGAAGTAAAAACCATCACAATAATGAATAAAAACCTATTTCTAAATATTTCCACATATCCTACACATACTATACTTCTTCACAAGAGAAAGGTGAAAAGGATCTACTCATAATGCATGGAGAAAACACAACAATCCATTATCTTATAATAAAGGAAATTCATACACAATGAGTTTACAACTAATATAAGACAATATGGAATGAAACACTTATCATTCTCCCTGAGAAAAGAAGTAAAAACTCCTCCCCAATGATCTAAAAGTGTTCCTTCCAAGGTTTACAACAATCATTTACAATATCCTCTCAATTCTCTCTAAGAAAATGCAGAAAAATATGAAACCAAACTTTATACTCTACTTTCCTTTACACTTAGATTCTTTCCTTTGCTTCACAAATTATCCTTTCTTCTCGTTAAAACTATTTCTCCCCACTCATAACCTTTGCACAAAACAGTTCTGGTGCATAGGCACCACCTTCTCGGGTAAGCTAGGAGACAACTGATGCCTAGGCGCCATTATGTGGCACCACGACACCACTTTCTCTATTTTTTGGAAAACATCTGGTGCCTAGGCGCCCATGTGCGGTGTCATGGCGTCTTAGAGCAGCGTTTAGGCGCTAACCAGTTGTTGCTCTATTGCTCCATTTTCCTCTTTTTTGCTTTGTTTCCACTCTAATTTGCTCCAAATCTCCTACCTATTATACTTGTAAGAAAAAAATGAAAATATCTTCCTTCAAAGTGTAATTTCATAAAAAATAAGTGTTAGATATAAAGGAAAATTAGTGTGCTACATGACATGTCATTAATGCATGTTATTTATACTAGATTTTTAGTTATTGATATGATTGCTAGCACGCCCTTGTTACTTGATTTTTTTTCTTGGTTTGAACTTGTGGTGAGTTTTAGTTATTGCTTATAATGAAGTAATTAGTTACCTTAATTTATTGATGCACATCTTTGTGTATATTTGATTAAATCCTATAACTTAAATATTCTAACATGTTATTATGTTGATTATCATGATATAATTATGCAATACTAAATTTGTTGCCCATGTTATTTAATAATTTTTCTTTTTAAATTTTGCAATTATATGCTTTTGTTGAATGACTTTGTTTCGTGCTGAAAAATTTGTGGTGGTAAAGAGATATTTTAACGTCTTAGCATTGTGTGAAGATCCACAACACACAAATAAAAGATAAGTAGGAGAAGGAGTGTCTAAGAATTTTTATGTGAAAACATTATGGAAAGAGAAAAAAGCATGGGGCTTAGCCCAGTCAAAGTCATCCATTATGTAATTTTAAGTATATATGTCCACTCTTCTTCTGAATTAGAGATGATGGAATTGCAACAATGGTAATCACAGATATACAATAGTAGTTTAGCTATAATAGTCATAATTAGGCTATAATAAATGTGGTTCTTGGTTTTAATAGCAATAATTGGCTGTAAAGGTTGTAGTTGATTGCCACAAAGGCCATAGTTGGCCATAAAGGATGTAGTCGATGGCTATAATATTCTTAGTTGGTCACAGAGGCTGTAGTCGTGAATTTAATAGCGCCAGATGGACATACATGCCAAAATTTATCATTTTGTTTATCGGAGGACTTAACATGCCGCCTGACAAGGCTCCCCCATATCAAGTGTCATTAGTTAAGTTCAGATCCCAATCTACCTTATACAGTATTGAAGATAGTTGCCCTAGAGGCCATAGAGCCGCCAATTGAGTACAATTTGACAACCTACCTGGAGTTACCTTTACATAAGAGAACTCTATTTGAGAAAGTTCGCACTACTAAAAGAACTCTGAAGTCTATTATGGTCCACCCTATTGTTGAAATTAAGGAAAACATAGATCGCAAAAGAAAAAGAGTTCTCGTAGAGGAAGAAGATGTTCCATTGCCATCAGTATTCAAGACCGAATCTAGTTCTAAGACTGTGCCATTAACTCATACTTAGCAGAGGAATGGAAACCATTATATTTAAATAAAAAGAAAATTAAATTTAATTAAATTGAAGTTGGTGAAATTGTAGGAATGGAGCTTCCCCAGGACTGTTTTCCCTTAGGAGAAAATAGATTTTAACCATCGTTTGATGTTCGCGATGAAGAAAATATTCGCAATATTGTTAAAAATCCACTTTGGTATGCTCTCTGAGAAAAGGAAAAGAAGAAAAGCCTGATTGTCTTATGGATTCAATTTGTGTTTGAGACATTGGCTCAAACGAAAAAAGTGTTCAATCACCAGAGTTTGCATAGAATGGGGTGTGTGGTTTCTCTTAAAATGAAAGAATAAAATTTTAGGAAAGAACACTACACCATAAGTATCAAAAGCATAACACATCTAGGGTCTATGCCAAGTTTCATCTAGGTGATTAACAAATTCCAACTTGGGGGCCCGCTAAACTTTGCTTGGGTCCCAGATAGATACTACTACTTCCACAGAGACAATACTTTCACACTTATGTTTAAGCTGGGCTGAGACATCGTCTAGCTTCCACACTGACACATGATGATCTGCTTGTAAGAGCTATAAAAACATATGCTATTATGAATTTGTTGGCCTCTCTCTTTTGGTTGAGTTTTAGTTTCCCCTCTTTAGTAGCCTAGGGTCTAGCCATAGAACTATCTTGTTGACTATTCCTAGAAAACTAGAAAGGAACCCTCACCATTAGTAACTTTAAACTCTTCCTTGTTCAACTTGAAGTTCCACATATTGGTCATGACCGTTAGCACTTAGTAGGTGAGATTAGTATGGGGGATCTCAAGGAGATTCCCTATAGATTTATTTGACCTTAGGGTTGACTCTGGGTGTTGGTCTGGAGCTAGTTCACTCACTGCACTCACTATCACCATCACCATGACCTATATCCAATCACAACCCTAAACCCAAAATTGTTGACTTTGATCCCTTGATCTTTTGGGAGACTCATGTAGATGGTCCCCTAGACCCACTAGCCCTAGGCTAAGGTTTAGCTAATATCAGTACATAGAGGACCCAAATGGGAATTTCATTGGTCCATGGCTCATATAGGTTGGTTGGCACCCCAATTCTACCAAAAAGTCCAACTTGGCCCAAATCCACCAAAATTACCTAAATGCCCTTGAAACCCTAAATTTGGTCAAAATCCTCAAATTCACTCGAAATACCCAAATTTGTTCGAAAATCATTTCAAACCATTTGAAAATGCCAAAATTACCCAAAACCACCAAAAAATTCCAAATTTACCAAAATACCCCCAAAATTGCCAAAGTACAAAAATACCCTTGGCACCCCAAACTTTCCCAAAACCTCCAAAACCGTTTCAAATATTTCCAAAACCAATCTAGACCCTCCAATTTAACACAATTTGGCCAATTTGACCTTTTTGACCAAAACCCCCAAATTGACTTTAAAGACCCAATTTCCTCAAATTCACCTCAAATGTCCATCAATTTGGCCTCAATTTCCCTCAATTTCAATTCTAAATTCAAATTAATCTTTTATTTGATCAATCCAAACCAAATATAAGCCTAATTGACCCATTCTTTGAGCTCAATTTTGATTTAATTCAAACCCCCAATTTAAAGCCTTATGACTTAATCTCACTTAATTGAACCCCATAGCCTACTCAATTTTCCCCAATTTGAATCCTTACTCAATTTTTGAACCCCATATCCTACTCAATTTTCCCCAATTTGAATCCTAAACTCTTTATAACAATCCTAAACATCCAATTAGACCTTCAAATGGCCTTGGTTAAGCCTCAATTTCACTCAATTTCAACCCACATTCAAAATCCCCAACTTTGCCCCAAATTGGATATATTTCCAAATTCCACCAAATTGAAAGCCTTAACGCCAAAATTTTCACTCCATTCCTTCATGAAAAATCTTCATAACATGTGTCTTGATCATGTGGACCATTTAATTGAATCAAATTTTAAGCCTAGCTCAACCTATACCCAATTCTAGTCAAACATGCCCAAATTGCCCAAAATCCCAAAATCCTTCAAATTGAGCTTCCAATTGAACTTAAAATTACTTTAATCCTTCACCAAAAATCTTCATGATAATAATTTACACAATATTGATCAATTAATTGAGCTCAAAGTCATGGCTAGCTGGTATGTCTAAAATATATGGTATTTTTAAACACATTTTTGTACCTATTTTTGAGATATTGCGATTTACTAGAAGATATTTTTGTGTTTTTCTTTCAGGTATAGGCAAAAAGGTGAAAAATGCTTAAAGGAGTGAAAAAGGATCAAATTTGGAGCAAATAGGTGAAAAATGTGCAAAAGTTTTTTGGCTCCTAAGTGCCGTGTAAACAGAGAAGGCCACACCTATGTGCTAGAGGCCCCGCGCTTAAGCACCAGTGACAGTTATTGGATGAGTAAATTCAATTTTTGTAAATTTTGAAGAGGTTTTAAATTTTGAAGAGGAAATTTTGAAGAGGTTTTTGAGGTACTTATTGGCTTAATAGGTGGTTACAACCACCATGGACAAAAATTATTGCGAAAGGATGCATCTCTTGGGGAAATACATCGAATCAAGACTCATTTTCAAGAGATACCAAGGCACCTTTTTTAGAATTATAAAAGAAGGAAGATTGGGACTTTGAAGTCCTAGAAATACTTCTTTGTATTTTTCTTTATCTTTCTTCTTAAAATGATAAGTAATTAAGTGTTGGATAGAAGTTGTGGAGAGTATTGATCTTTAATGTTGGAAGAAGTTGTGATGATTTAAATCCATATACTTCATTTACTTCTTGATTTGGCCAATACAAATGTTAAAATTTTTTGTGAGAACATGTAAGAACTGGGCTGGTATTGTCTCAGTCAACAGATGGACAGAATCACATGAGGTTGTATGAATGAGAATGTAGTTTATATGATTGAGTGCAAATAAATAGGAAAATATTCATTGAAGGGTGTAGAGTCAGAGGACTTTAAAGTGACAGGTTAAAACCCCCAACTTGGTTTATTGTTTGTGGTTCTGATACAAGCTGTTAGTCCCTAGGTGGAGGGAATCAAGGGAACTCTAAAGTGAGAGCTAGTATCTTCCCTACCTAGCCGGTTTTCAGAACTATTCAAACTTTAAATTAGCCAATGTTCTTTATAGCATCTCTAGTAAGGGTAAAGAATATTATTGCTCCTATTTGACACAACACAATATGCATACTTCCACAATAGAATTTCTGTACTTATTAGTGATTCATGATAAGGAGAAAGATATTTTCATATTTAGTGCTTTTCTTCAACAAAAACTCAAGTTATCTTCTTAAGTTTGTACTGTTTTTGTCAAAATATTAAAATATTTAAACTTTATTTATTGCGAAAACGTCTTTAGTTTAGATAATTATCTTTTTACAAATAGAAAGTTTTCTAAAAAGTGCATATTGCATATCTTCCTTATGGGTTCAATATTCAGGTTTTAATCAAAAAGTCTTATATTACTTGATAACGATACATACACTTGTGTAGTATCCCAATATATATAAATTAAAAGTTAAATTCTTATTTTTCTTCCAGATCAAGTTTTTGATTTTGTTGCAAAATAAAGAAATATAAGTGAAAAATATAATCAGAATTATTGTTATACTGTTGCATATAAGACCCAAACCCAATGACAACGACTTTATATATGCTTAAAAATACAATTATTTAATACTGTTGCTAGAAGATTTAATTCCTCAGCAACAACACCAAAAATTTAATAACGGTTATAGATTCAATAACGATGTATATGTAAAATATTCAATAATGGTAAAGTCACACTTATCAAAGCAAGTATACGTATCACTCAAGTAATATAGGGCTCTAATGGAGTCCGAGATATCAATCCCACATGAAGTCTGGAAAATCTTAAAGTAAATTATGAAAATTATTTTATAACAAAAAAAAAATAAAAGTAAAAGTAAAGTGCAAAGTTTCAAAATTAACTACTCAAGTGAATGCTAATTAAAATGCAGATGTAAGACTACAAAAGTTAAACTAAACTAAATACTAAACTTTCAAAAGTCAAATTATGAAAATTAAACCAAGTTTTTGTTGTGACGGAAAGTTTAAATATAAGAAAGCATTATTCCCCTTTACATTGAGTATATGGATTGTACCCATAAAGAACATTGACTAATCCTACGCTTGTTTACAGAATCTGCGGCTAGGCTGGGATGATACTGGGGCTCTTGGATGCTGTTTTAACCTTCTAACTCCTCAAACTCTTGAGCCTCCCTCTCAAATTTTCGGCCAAAGTCTTCTTTTAAAGTTGTAGAAGAGTTTTCCTAAGAGTTGCCTAAGCATCCCTCCAAAAATCGTCCATATTCAATGCATCTTTGGAAATAACCACTGATCTGGCCGTCGGCGGCCTTGAGGGCACCGTCGGCGGGCCTTCTAAATTATTTAATCTGGAGTCTCGGGAAATTCTCGCTCTCTGTTGGCGCTGTTGGGCTCACCGTCGGCGCCCTAGTTCAAATCTTCATATTTTGGTCCATTTCGTTCCAAATTCGCTCCTTTTTGCATCTTTTTGCTCCAATGACCATAATTCATTATACCTGTAACAAAACATCAAAAATACCTTTCTTTTAAGTGCAATATCATAAAAAATAGTGTAAAATAGATATGAAAATCTCAACATATTTTCCTTTGGTCACCCAACTTTTAGCCATTTTGACCCAAATTAGACCCATGCACCAAAATTGACTTAGTCATCCTAAAGTCACCAAATTGAGGTTTCCACAACCACTAAGCACACCTTATTGACCAGGCTAAGCCACCTTGAACCCTCCAAGTAAGCTATGGACCAATGGGTCCCTAAATTAAGGGATTTCATCCCATTTTTGGGTCTTAACCAAAAAATCTCTTCCATCATGACAAACCATTGAGGGTAAATTATAATTAAGCCTCCTCCTGGCTCATCTGACCTTGACTTTCTGCCCACCACCTCTGGCCCTGCCGGCTGGCTTAATGGTTGGAAATCACCAAAAATGAGAGCCCCAAGGTAAAATTAAATTCCAAACTCACCCATCTTAGCTGACCAATCTCAATTGGCTTTAGCACTTTGAAACCCTCCACATAAGCATCAGTTTACACCCATCCCTGGCAGCCACCCTAAGCCATTTTTATTTAAACCCACCCCCTCATGGCCAAAAGAGGAGAGTGACAAAATTCTTGGGTAAACTCTATCCAATTGCTCTCAGACGCTCTCAAAGAACTTCTAAGCTCATTGCCACCATTTTCCCCCACTTACCAAGACAATTCACCAAGGCTTGGAACTTCATCTGAAGGTTTGTTGGACCCAATCAAATCTTCCATAATCATCTAATTAAGGTCTCCCCTCTCAGACAAATGTATTGAACTCTAACCCTAAACCGAGCTTGTTTCGATTCTCCATATGTATTTACTATATTTCATACCGTATAAGCCATATAGATATGCTCATCTCAAGTAGATGAAGGTCTATTAACAATCCTCAAGCAATTTGGTTGAGTCTAGATAAAGATCTCAAGGTGTTAATGTGAACGGCTCACGGGTTAGGTCACTTGGGGATGATAACAAAGAGCCGTCCGATCACACGTGTATCTAATGGACGGAGGAGATCAAGTCGGACAGACTCTTGGTGCATAAAGCGCGGTCCGCGTGGCAGTTGAGGGGGATGCAAGCGTCAAATGGTGGGGTGCCGCATGTTCTTTCGGGGCCACCTAGGTTCCAGTCAGCGTCATGCTAGATAAGTAGAAAAATAGGGATTTTTAAATTATTTTAAATACCTAAACTTTAAAAATCCAGATCTTTCTATAGAAAAATCATAAAAATTAAAGGAAAATACCCTCTTGCTCAGTGAACAGAGGAGAATAATGTGGACTAAAAATAAAAATTATTTGTCAAACATATGATTTTTAATGGATTAAATACCTTCTGAGGTATTTTAATTCTCCATGATTAAATATGGCTCACCATGACTTGAAATTTTTAGGTTTCATTCCTCATCACAGAGGGGTGACAAAGGTCATGTCTTCTGATTTGTCCAAGGTCAGAGGACATCTCTATGCTTGTAGCCCTAATTTTCAAGCTAAGGTGACCATTTTGGCTTATTTTAATTATATAAATCAAAATATCACTTGAAAAAATTATGGGAATAATTTTAGTAGGTTTCCTGTGGTCAGAGAAATCTAGAAAAAATATCATGATGTTTTAAATTACTTTATGAATTTTTATATTTAATTACTTTACGAATTTTTATATTTAATTAAATATAAATATCTTGTATTAATTCATGTAAATTAAAAATGACAAAATCAATCCCACATTGTTTATAAAAATCATGTCGATCCACTGTAAAAATTTGCAAATTATTTGACTAAGTCCAAGAGCTAAAGTTGATTTTCTAAAAGATCTTGTATTTTTATACAAAAATAATTATAATAAATTACATACAGCTGGGAAAATTTTGAAAAGTGGTTTTCTAAGTTCCTTGTGATCAGGGGCACTTAGGACAAATAAAAGTTATTTTTGGTAAAGTACATAATTTTTTAGCTTCATTTTGGATTTAAAATAATTAAAAATAATTAAATATCCTAAAAATATCAAAATATTTCAAATTGTGCCTAATTGTTCTATGATCACTTGGGACTTATACAAATCCTAATTGCTCTCCCTGATCACTTGGGACTCATTAAAATATTTTTCTTAATTTTCCTAAGTTAAAAATAAATTTTAAAGGCTTAAAAGTGGGTTTTCCTTATTTTCTCACTAAAATAATTATAATAAATTAATTCAAAAAGTGATGAAATTTTGTATAAGTATTTCTCTGACCTAAGGAAACCTCTAATAACTTTATCATGAATAAAAAAATTATTTTGGAAAATTAAATACATTAATTTCTAAAATTGTTATTTTTTAAATTTAAATAAATAATTAAATTAAATTTTGAGAGGTCCACATATTCTCCTCTAAACATTATAGACATTATAGCTCTAAACATTATAGTTACCTCATGGACATGACACTCTAAACCCTCAAAGTCATTTGAGTTGTGTTTAAGGAGTTATGAGGTGAATTGCCTCAAGGGCAAAGTGCTAATTTTAGACTTTGGTGCCTTAATCAAAATTTAGGATTAACCAAGGGAAAAGGGGTAATTTTGATCTTAATAAATATGTTTGGATGATTGAAATATAATGGATTTAAAAGGTAGAAACTCATTCTACACCCTTGCACAACATCAACAAAACCATAATCCTCCTATTCTTCATGACTTGGAAATCAATTAAGATCAGACGATTCTTAAGTGATGGGCTTAAGTTGAAAAAATGATAATTTACTTTTCTTAGGCCTAAAGCTGAGGATGATTTAAATATTTGATAAGAATGCATATCACTTGAGTAAAAAATCTTGATAATCACCATTTCACCTATCATGATTGTTAAAGGCTTAGTAGCAATCTAGGCTCGATGTCTACATAGGCTCAATATCTAAATTCAATTGATTGGATTTAGAAGACAACATATTGGTTATTAACATCTTTCAATACTACAAGCCTGACCTTAATTGTGGGAACCACAATCTTAAATAACCTAAACTTGCCTTAAGGGCACCCATTTACATAACTTTTAAATGAAACGTCAATTGACTAATCAAGTATTCTATCCTTGAGATAATTAAATTGTCAGGTTCCACTGAGCAACGAGGTATCCACACTCTAAACTCGGATGGTTAATGGAACAATATGATAAGTTCAGAAATGAACTCAAAATAATTCAGAAGATCTTCAAAATAGTTTAGGGCCATACCCCGAACACTTTAAAATCTTTTGGATATTTTGAAAGACAAATTGAACTTGTCATATTTTGTTCTAAAATTATCTAATAGGATCTTCTAAGACTCAACAAAATCATAGCCTGGGGTTTGGTAGCTAAACCTTCATATACTCTTGCAATTTAAATTGTTCATAATATGTATTGTGCCAAATAGGAGCAGTTTTAATTCTCTACCCTGATACAGTGCATAGAAAATCATTGGCTAATCTCAGTATTTAATCCTTAAATCCGTGGCTAGGCTAGAAGGACACCGGCTCCCACTCCAGAGCTCCCACTTCCCTTCACCTGAAGACTA
>NW_018164859.1:307440-308496 GCF_001263595.1 Phalaenopsis equestris
ACTAAGACTGAATTGAAGATTTTAGTCTGTCACCCTAAAGGTTCTCCAATTCTACACTCAACAAAGAATATTTCCCTATTTATGTGCACTTAATTCCATAAACGATGTTCTCCTTCATGGAATCAAATGTGATCCTTATGATGTTGTAGAACTCATACTCCATTTCCTAGATCATATGTTTCTTAAAATATTTTAACAATTCAATTGGCCAGATTGAAAAGTAAATTAAGTTCGGAGTTGAAAAATCATCACAATTTATTTTATAATTTAATATTGACACATTCATATTATCTCTTTATTTCATCATATCTCAGAGTAGGGAGCACGATAAAGTAAACTACTTAGACTTTATGAGAATGATACAACAAAGCACAAATTTTATATATAAAAGACAGTTTGTACAACAATAATAAACAAACAACACTTATCTGAAATTCTTCCTCAAAGCAAATCCCTTGTAGCTTCTTCTAGAAAATGTTAGAAGAAGAAATCTCTCACTTTTCTCCTTCTCCAATATTCTTAGAGAAGAATTCCCACTTAATCTCACCACAAAAACTCTAAACTCTGGAAGAAAAATCACTAATAGACTCCTAAATAGTGGTGGAATGAAAATGGAAAAATGTGTATGGAGGCGAGGTGTGGCGAAAATGAGCAAGAAAGGACGAAGAGAAATGAAGAGGGGGTGAATAATGAGCCCTAAATAGAGCCCAAGGTCGGTTCTCCAAGAGGTGCCTCCAAAAACTCTTCAAAAAAATCATCCAAGTACATCAAACCTTCTAGAAACGGGGTCTGCACTGCCTTTGGCACCGTCAGCGTTGGTATGGCGACGTTGTCACTGAGTAAAAAATCTCTGCGTTAATTTTTTCTGCGCTGCCCTCGGCGCTGAGCATTTCTTCAAAAAAGTCATTTTGACTCCAAATTTCATTCTTTTTGCTTTCTTTTTGTTTTAAGCCCTAAAAATCAACAACATGCAAGAAAATATCAAAATACCTTCCATTAAAGTGCAATATCATCAAAAATAGGTATAAAATATGGGTCTAAAAATGCATATATTTT
>NW_018164859.1:308892-311733 GCF_001263595.1 Phalaenopsis equestris
GATTTTGAACTTCACTATCCTCTTCTTAAAATTAAAAACTTTTTACATTTCTTTACTTAACAAATTTATATTAACTTAAGGATTTTATAAAGTTTAATTCTTTTCTTTTCACTTGAATCTTTTAAGATTTTTAATACTTCAAAAATAGAAATTTCTTTACTTAAAAGAGAAAAAGATAGTCTTATTCAACTTTGAAAAGTATCTTATCCCCTAGAATTAACCTTTAATATTGAAAATTTTTACATAAATTTAATATATATTTAGAAACATAAATATAACTATCTCAAGTTAACCCCTAATGCCAAAGGTCATGTTAAATTTAAAATTTTAAAAATATAGTTATGTGAGGACAGATAAAATTAAGTTCTTCCTCTTTTTCTAAAAATGATTTTTTTTCTCCCCCCCCCCCAAACTTAAATTTTTAAAAGTATTTTATATGAAGAACTTTAAAAATGAATGGTGAAAGAAAACATTAAATACATAAAGAAAATTCATACCTGTTGAAGATTCTGATTTTTGAAAATAAGTTCTGAAATACTACAGGTGCTAATATGAAAAACTACAATGCTAAAAACATTAAATTGCACAAAAATTATGTAAAATTTGCTGAGAAAGAGCTAATTACATTACATATAACAGAGTACTGAACTAATAACATAACTAACAAAATTCTAGAAATGAAACAGTTTTACACACTACAGTTCGACATTACAACATCACAACAGAGTCTCAACAATATCATAAAACAAACATTACAATCACAAAGTACAACACAAACAAACAAACAAACAAAAAGATCACCAGTCATGATCTTCCTCATCATCAACATCTAACTTTTATTGCTGATATGGAGTATAAACAGGGTGAACAAGGAACTGAACTGAATGATCACCCCTTAGGTATCTCACTAAAGCATCATCATAAGCAGCATCATATTCAAATTTCTAGTGAATCAGATCATCTGTGTGAGCATTTCTGGCATCCATGTTCTGCAATCTATGACTCATCCTCAAAATATCTCCTTGTTGAATCATCATCTAGTCCAACAACTCCCTGTTGCTGGGGTCACTTAAAGTACGCTCACTAAATATAGTGGTCCTAGAAGTAGAAGGAACATCCTTGTAAGTAGAAGGAATATCTATAGTCTTACTGCCAGATCTCCAGTCAATATGAGATTCATATGTCTTGATGTTTATAGGCCCAATAGGTCTCTGAGGCTCAATTCTCTCCTCATTAGGTCTAAAATCAACTCCTGCCTGCTCACAAAGTGTGTAAATAAGAGTAGGGTGTGCTAATCCACCAGAAGTCTCTCCTAGAGCAATAGATCGAGTGTTCATATAAATAATATAGCCCACATTTATGTTCATAACTTGTTGAATACATTAGTTTAGGATGGCTTTATCTTTGGTCACCTCACTATGATGGTTTGTCGGAATCATTCTTCCAGAAATAAAATAATGTCAGGCTTTAGATACTACATTTAAACTAGCACGAGGAAAGTTAACTTTAACTCAATTTTTTATTTTCCAAGCCCCTTTCTCACTAGTCAGAAAAGAAATAACTTCATCTAAAGCCTGATTTGTAACAGAAAAAGAATGATACTGGTATCTATACACATCTTTTACAGAATAAAACTCATTTATTTCCTTTGGAGTAAATTCTACCCTTTTTCCATGAACAAATACATAATCATCAAAAGCTTTAGGAAGGTTGACATAAAATTCCATTACAATCCCAACTATTGCATTGACAGTAAAATAGTAGAAGTTTTTCCATTGCCGAACAATAATCAAACGTTCAACTTCTCCTCCTGGATTTTTAAAACCTCTATCCTGAATTACTTTCTTATTTTCCTGCAAACTATGAAATCGAGCACTCACTTTGAAAATAACAAATTTTTGTTCGTCATATTCTATTTTTCTTTTGCTCGATCTAGGTGCCATAGGAAATCTAGAAAATTTTGAAAAATCCAAATAAATTCTAAAATTCCAAAAATTAAAATGTAAAACATTTTAAACTTCAAATCACTATATAAGAGTACATCACCAAAGGATTTTCTCAACAATTTCTCAAAAAAAAATTTTCATATATTTGGATCCATGCCTTGGTGAAAATAAAAAATTTTTGGTTTAAAGTGTAGCTCTTACCTAGAGAAGATGAAATCCGAAGTCTTTTAGCCTCTAAATCATCTCAAATCCGACCACAATGAAGCCTTAGTTGCTCAAACCGAAGGTTGAAGATGACTTAAGCGTAAAAGTGGTTGCCACAGTAAAAATTGCAAATTTTTAGGGGCCAAAATCCGTTGTCAATTGTCAAGTCGAGGGCGCCGTCGGCGCCGATTCCAGCTTCGTCGGCGCTGAAGACCCAAAATAATTTCATATTTTGATTTTTTTTAATTTCAATTTTCTATCGAATTACTCCAAAATTTTAGTATTTTAAACACAAATTTTTATCTAACAATAATTCACAAAACAAAAGATTTCACCAACATAAATTTTCACAAACAACAACAAACTAACTTTTATATATGAAACTACATTACAAACACAATTTTTTTAATTACACAATCACACATATTAAACAAACTTTTTATATTATTTTTAATGATATTGTACTTTAAAGAAAGGTATTTTTGATGTTTTGTTGCAGGAATGATGAATTAGGGTCAATGAAGCAAAAAGATGCAAAAAGGAGTGAATTTGGAGCAAAAAGAACCAAAAAGAGGAGAATTACACTAGGGCGGCGACGACGCCATCGAGGCCGCCGACGATGATCTTTTCCCAAGGCTACAGAACAAATTCTCCAGGCCGACGGTGCCATCGAGGCCGCCGACGGCGGGAT
>NW_018164859.1:311833-312158 GCF_001263595.1 Phalaenopsis equestris
TAGGAAGTTACTAGCGTCCAAGGATGTTTCTAGGCTATTTTAAACTTGTCACGAAGGTTATTATGAAGTGAAATCATACCAAAACCCACCAAAAGTCGTCTAAAACTGTCCAACTACACTCGGCGCCATTGGCGCTCCCGATTGGCACTGCCGGCGCTAATGTTCATTATCTAAAGCGTCGTTGGCGCCAATGGCCAAAATTGCAGTTTTCATTTTTTATTCAATTTGATTCCAAAATTTCCTCCAATACCAATATTTGACTTAATTTATAATAAATGCAACTGTGTAGGATTATTATCTACTAATATATAAGACACTTAACAAA
>NW_018164859.1:312546-312962 GCF_001263595.1 Phalaenopsis equestris
CATATGCTTCATTTCTAATCTCCTCAAGTTCATTGTATTATATAGATTTTTCTTAACCTTTTCTCACCAGTATCCTTTAAATTAACATTAATCTTTAATAGCCCAAAATGCTTTATGTTCCAATTCTACTAGTAAATGACATGTTTTCCCAAAAATCAATCTATATGGGGACATTCCTATAGGAGTTTTATAAGCAGTTCTGTATGCCCATAATGCAGTATCTAGTCTAGCAGACCAATCCAATTTATAAGGATTTACAGCTTTTTCTAAAATATTTTTAATTTCACAATTTGATATCTCTGCTAGACCACTAATCTGAGGATGATAAGCAGTAGATAATCTATGCATAATATCATATTTCTTAATTATTTTTTTGATTCTCTTATTCCTAAAATGAGATCCTCCATCAGTAATAG
>NW_018164859.1:314707-315718 GCF_001263595.1 Phalaenopsis equestris
CCTCCTTTCTTCAGAACACAGTGAATTGGACTTACCTAAGCACTGTTTGAAATAGGATATATAATTCCAGCATCTAACCACTTTAAAATCTCTTTTTTAACAACTTCTTTCATTATTGGGTTTAATCTTCTCCGAGGATCCGCTTTAGGTTCATATTGTTCATCTGATAAAATTCAGTGCATAAAAATTGAAGGACTAGTTCCCTTAATATCTGCTAAAGTCCATCCAAAAGCCTTTTTATACTTTTACAACATCTCTATCAACTTTTGTTCCTGAATTTCAGTTAACTCAGAAGATATAATAACAGGCAATGTAGTTGACTCTCCTAAAAATACATATTTTAAATGGGCAGGTAATATCTTTAATTCAAGTTCATGTGGTTTAATACTTGAAGGAATAAGATTTTTACTATCATTTTCTAGCAAGTCCAATGCTTGAAGTTTGCCCTGAATATAATCTAAATCATTTTCTTTTACTTCATTTTTAGTATCAAAAATTTCACCTTGCTTTAATTTATCTTCAAATTCATTCTTAAACTACTCATTACTTAGATAATCAGCTACTTCCATCCCGATACATTCATTATCTTTTTTTATTGCAGGATATTTCATAGCTTTTGCTACATTAAATTTCACTTCTTGATCATTAACTCTCATCATTAATTCTCCTTTTTGCACATCTATTGCAACTCTCCTTGTTGCAAGAAATGGTCTCCAGAGAATACTGGGAATCTCATTATCTTGCTCCATATCCAATACTATAAAGTTTACAGGGAAAATAAATTTATCCACTTTTACTAGCACATCTTCTATAACTTCTTTTGGATAAGTTATTGATCGATCAACTAACTGAAGAGTTATAATAGTAAAGGAAATTTCTTCCAAATTTAAACGTTTAAAAATGGATAAAGGCATAAGATTGATACTCGCTCCTAAATTACATAAAGCTTTTCCGTAAAACTTTTCTCCAATTGCACAAGGTATAGTAAAACTACCAGGATCTTTTAGTTTT
>NW_018164859.1:316123-333190 GCF_001263595.1 Phalaenopsis equestris
ATTCCAGAAGGTCTGTTACTAAGTGCATTAGCAATATGTCCTAATTGATTTTTAATATTTCTAATAGCAGCCCCTTGATTCTATATTTATTTTCCCATATTCAATATAACTTCTTCCATCGTCAACTTCTTTTCCTTAACTTGTGGGTTAGGGTTGGAGTTAAATCCCGGAGCATAATAAGGTCAAAAATTAGGTTTTCCTTGATTATTCAGATTTTCGGATGGATTCACCGAATTATTATAATTATTCCAACTAAAATTAGAGTGATTTTTCCAACCACAGTTAAAATAGTTAGAATAGGGATTATTATTTCGATTATTTATAGCGTTTAAAGTTTCATAAGATAATTGAGTATCAATAATCTGTCCTAGTGAATTCTCCTCTAATACTAGGGGTACTTGAAAATAATTCGTTCCCATTTGATCAATCTTTTTAGAAATAGTAGCAATTTCAAATGCCAAAATAGACATTGCATCAGAATCATGAATACTAGCTACTCTCTTAGGATTTACCCTTTCAGAGGGCCATTGAAAATTATTAGTAGTCATTTATTAAATTAAAGAATACGCTTCATTAAAAGGTTTTAACATTAATAAACCACCCGCAGCAGCATCTATAATAGGTCTCAGTGATCCTACTAATCCATTATAAATTGTTTGAATTATTAACCAATCTGGTAGAGCATGGTGTGGACATTTTCTAACAAGATATTTAAAGTTTAAATCTCTCCCAGGCTTCTTATATCGATTCCCCTTCAAAATAACAAAAAAGATGTAATATCATTTCTGAGCTTAGCGGTTTTCAAGGGTGGAAAATATTTAGCCAAGAATTTTTGTGATAGTTCTCCCCAAGTTCTAATAGATCCAAATGCTAACAAATTTAACCAAGACTTTGTTTTATCCCTTAATGAAAAAGGAAAATGTCTAAGCCTAACAACATCATTAGACACTTCGTCATATTTAAATGTAGCACAATTTTCAAGAAAACTAGCAAGATGTAAGTTAGGATCTTTAGTAGGTGATCCTCCAAACTGATTATTTTGTATCATTTGGATAATAACAGGTTTAAGCTCAAATGAATTAGCAACAACATCAGGATTTTGAATAGTCAAGTGAGGTTCACCTGTTGTCGGATTCGAATAATCTCTTAAAGGTCTTTGTCGATTTTCACTTATTAGATTATCTAAGTTATTCGCCATTTCTTGTGCATTTTTAATTTCTCTTTATTTTTTTTGAATTTTTTAAAAAGTATATTTTAATTCTGAATCATAAGGTACTAAACCTTTAGATCTAATATTTTGTATAAACAAATAAAGCAAGCAAAGTAAAACACTCTAACAAAAAATATTTCTTTTTGGATTTTCATTTTTAAATTTTTTTATTTTTTTAATAATAATATTTTTTTATGGTATATATATTGTCTCAAAATTTCCTAATTTATCAAAACTATTTAATTCAACAGTTACCTTCCCCATGTAACGAAGCCAAAAACTTGATCCAACTTTTTGTAGCGATAGATTGTGTAAAATTTAATTAAATATAATCAATTAATATTCGGATTTTACGCAAGTATACGTATCGTTATTAAGTAATAATGGACTTTCTATTTAAGCCCCAAATATCGATCATACGGGGAAGGTTTAAAAGGGAAATGACAAATTTGCTAGGAAATTCACATAAAGTCAATTGAAATCACTGTCACTAATTTCAATTGTTGAGATATAATCAAAATTAAATTTATAAACTATTACCAAATCAAATATGATAAATTTAAATCAGTAAATACTAATCTATTAAATATGTTTATGTAACGGAGATTCTTATGTGAAAAAGCATCATTCCCACTACAATGAGGCTATGGTAAAATGAGATGAGATAAATGTTCATAATATGTATTGTGCCAAACAGGAATTTTAATTCTCTACCCTGATACAGTGAATAGAAAATCATTGGCTAATCTCAGTGTTTAGTCCCTAAATCCGTGGTTAGGCTTGGAGGATACTGACTCCCACTCCAGAGCTCCCACTTCTCTTCACCTGAAGGCTAGCTCTCACTTAAGTTTTTAAACACTAAGACTGAATTGAAAATTTTAGTCTGTCACCCTAATGGTTCTCCAATTCTACACCGAACAAAGAATATTTCCCTATTTATTTGCACTTAATTCCATAAACGATGTTCTCTTTTATGGAATCAAATGTGATCCTTACTCTGTTGTAGAACTTAAACTCCATTTCCCGGATCATATGTTTCACAACACATTTTAACAATGCAATTGGCTAGATCAAAAAGTAAATTAAGTTCGGAGTTGAAAAATCATCACAATTTATTTTACAATTTAATATTGGCATATCTCTTCATTTCACCATATCTCAGAGTAGGGAGAAAGATAGAGAGAACTACTCAGACTTCATGAGAAAGAAATAACAAAACACAAATTTCATAAATAAAAAAAAGTTTATACAACACTGATAAATAAAAAATACTTATCTGAAAACTCTTCTTCATAGCAAATCCTTTGTAGCCTTTCCTTAGAAATGCTGGAAGAAGATATCTCTCACTTTTCTCCTTCTCCAACACTCTTACAGAAAGTTTAGCACTAAATCTCACCACAAAAACTCTAAACTATGAAAAAAAAATCACTAATTGGCTCCAATATGGAAGTGGAATGGAATGATGTGGTGCGAAAAATGAAAGTAGAGTAGTGAAAAACATAGAGGGGCGTTTTTGTAGAGGAGCAAAAAAACATAGAGGAGCGCTTTTTTTTTATGAAATTTGGCCCCAATAGAGCGCTAGGTCGGTTCTCCAAGAGGTTCCTCCAAAAAACTCTTCAAAAAAGCATCCAAATACATCGAACCTTCTAGAAATGGGGTCTACATTGCCTTTGGCGCCGTCAACGCTAGTCTGGCGCCGTCGGCATTGAGTAAAAAATCTCCGCATTAATTTATTTTGCGCCGTCGGTGCTGCCGGTGCTGAGCATTTCTTCGAAAACACCATTTGGACTCCAAATTTTATCCTTTTTGCTTTTTTTTTACTTTAAGCCCTAAAAATCAACAACCTGCAAGAAAACATCAAAATACCTTCCATTAAAGTGCAATATCATCAAAAATATTTATAAAATATGGGTCTAAAAATGCATATATTTTGGATGTATCAGGCCACCCACTCACATAACTTTTAAATGAAACATCAATTGACTAATCGAGTATCCTATCCTTGGTATAATTAAATTGTTAAGTTTCACTAAGCAATGGTGTAGTCACACTCTAGCCTCAGATGATTAACGGAACAATATGATAAGTCCAAATTGAACTCAAAATATTTCAAGAAATCTTCAAAGTGATCTAAGGTCATGCCTCGAGCATTTTGAAATCTATTGGAAAATCTGAAGGGCAAATTGGACCTGCCATATTTTGTTCTGAAATAAACTACTTGGATTTTCTGAGATTCAATTGAGTCATAGCTTGGGGTTTTGAAAGCTGAACCTTTGTCTACTTCTGCAACTTAAATTCCTTGTCATATTACATACATGCCTTGCAAGTACTGACCTTTCAAGCGGTGTAACGAGAAGACTCGCCGGATACACTTTTACAGTTTACAATACCATCTTTTCTTGTACTTTCCACACTGTACTTTTATGCTTATAAAACTTGCATGTTAAACAACGATGTCACCCTGCATGAAAACTAAAATTGCTAGGATAACCATAAAACTAAAACTAAAACTAATATCAACCAAGATAAAATTCACTGCCACAACCTTCAAAATATAAAACAGCCCAAAATTTAATCACAAACATCGCAAAATAACAATTGCAACTAAATTAAGATGTCTCTATCGGATGATCGGAAATCCCTCAGAGGAGGTAACCTATTGTTGTTAATGAGGCTTCCCACAATCTAAATGAAAGTATGGAACTCATTAAATAGAGTTTAGTAAATTCATTTGGACTAAGTCAATCCGATAGAAAATAGTATTACCAGAATGAGGGAACCGTAGGATCCTTACCAGTGACGCTCTAATCAACTTTAATATGCCCCATAATATTTAAAGAACTATAACCTTAGGGACATCTGATTTGACATCATAACCTGATACATTAGAAAACTTAAACTCATCATGGTGAGGAGCTTAGAGCTAGCATTGTGGGCAGCACGACCATCTCGTCCTATACTTAAGGATAATGTATGGAGACACAAGCCAACAGAAGAATTATCTGATATTGTGGGTACATAATTTGCCATTTTGGTCGATAGTACTCTAGAAAAGATTTAGCCAACATAAGAATGACTGTAGAAATTGAGAGTCGAGGTTAAGTACTTTTTTGAAAAAAGAGAAGAAAATTCCCCTGATGGCATGGACAAAGAACCCACAAAAGTCAAAATGATGGAAACACGCGTCAATTCTTCTGTACAAGAAGTTCAACCAATAAGTGAAGAAGATCCAATAAAAGAACTAAAAATGTTTATTTAATAATGAGTTGAACAATCAATTATCTCTAAAAGAAAATTGAAGAAATGATGAGTACTTTAACAAATCTCATGGTTCAACACAATTAGCACCAGCACTAGCCGTTGAGATTATTCGACCATAGGTAGTTGTCGGTGCTATTTTGGGTGGGGGAAGTTGAGTAGCCTATAAAAAGCTGTCGGTCACCAGAATCAAAGAATCAAAATGCCGTCGCCCGCTTCGAAAGGAAGATTTAATTTACATATATATAGTTTAGAAAAAAATGAAATCAAACTAACCTCATATTTTTTATAATTTAAATGAAAGAGCACTATACCTCAAATCCTGTATCTATCCCAAAAGATAAACACAAGACTTGAGGATGAGGCTCGATCAAATAAATTGAGAAATATATGATGTCCGTTTGGTCTGCGAAACATTTTTATTTGCCGACAAGTTCCTCTATTTAATATAAATGATTAAATAGGGTTTATATTAAGCTGGGTCCGGACGAGCTTCCTATAAGGGCAAGCCCCTATAGTTAATTACATCTTAGATGACCGAGGTCACCTAAGAAAACTCTAGATAAAAATCAGAAAATATTATCTTCAAGGAGTTCAAAATGGTAGGACTTTTCAATGAAATCAGACAAAGAGGTGTGCAAAGGGGATTGATTCAAATTTGGAACATTTTTGTTGTAAAGTCCAAAGAAGGAAAAACTAAGGGTGTCATAGATCTGGAGGAGAACCTTGGTGACTTTCCAAGCTATCCTAATATTTGGCTTCAGTTTCGAGGAGAAATATTTAGGTGTTTCATCCTGCCAATTTTATTAGTTAGTGCTTACATTTGTGTAAAATGATCATATAAATAGCCTGGAAGATGTGAGGGTTTAGGTCATGACCGACGACAACCTCAGAATCCTACGACGAGTTAGGGCATATATTGTATAACAGGGCTTTACAAAGGCCTAAAGATAAGGTGAGGATTTACGTTGCATAAGCAAGCAACCTCGTAGACCTATGGCTTTGTTGTTTATGTCTAAGGAAGGAAGATTGGTTTAGCTGGGGAAGACAAGTTTTCCTGTTGAAGATAGTCGTGCTGTCCACCATGCTAACTCCAAGCTCCTCGTCGTGGCGAGTTCAAGTTTTCTAGGGGGTCAATTTATCATGTCAAATTAGGTGGCCCTATGGTTGAAGTTCTTTAAATTTTATGGGGGATGTTAAATTTGATTAGAGCGATACCGGTTAGAATCCTACAATTCCCTCATTCCGACACCACTATTTTTTATTGGATTCACTTAGTCCAAATGAATCTACTAAACTCAACTTAATGAGTTCCATAATTTAATTTAGACCGCTGGAAGCCTCGTTAGCAACTGTAGGTTACCTTCTCCGAGGGATTCCCGATCATCTGATAGTGATATCTTAATTTAGTTGAAGTTATTGTTTTTGTGCGATGTTTGTGATTAAGTTTTGAGTTGTTTTATATTTTGAATGTTGTGGCGGTAGATGTTATCTTGGTTGATTTTAATTTTGATTTTGGTTTTGTGGCTATTCGCGTAGTTTTAGTTTTTCATGCAGGGTGACATCGTTATTAAGCATGAAAGTTTGCATTAACATCAAAAGTGCAGTGTGAAAGAAAGACGACACTGTAAATTGTAAAAGCGTACCTGACGAGTCTTCTCGTTCCACCATCTGAAACTCAGAATACATGTTAGGCCATCTTATTTGAAACAGAGAAATAAAGTTTTGGCGACCTACCTAACCCTAGGACATATCTTGGTGGGTCACTATTTGATCATTTTGATCATTTAAGGATGATTTTATCAAGCAAAACATGTTAAGTTTGGTAGACCTCCGAGGTATTCAGCTGATCTAGAGAAAGAAGCAGATTCGTGCTACTCTCTCATCGCCTGGTGAAAAGTCTCGAGATCTTTTAAACTTATTATGTTAATAAACCATCCTATAAACACCTTTCATGCTCAGTGAACATCGATGCTTCAATTTTCCCTAAGAGTAGGGTAATTATCACTTGTAATTCAATTTGAAAACTATGTGGGTGAAGACCATTAAAGGGGAAAGTTAATGTGACTAAGGGACTTAGCCAACTTTTTGACTTGGGCTTGTAGTGTTTAAAAGATGTTTAAAATTTTCAATTATGTTTACTTTTCTAATCCTCATTTAAACAAAATTTGATTTAGCCTAGATCACTACTAAGCCCTTAAGACTTTGGTGAATGTCTTAGTTAAATTGAAGGAGATTGAGTTTTATGTTATGAAGATTCATTTTTTTGAAAGTCATTTGAACATCAAATAGGGGTATTAAATTTTAATGAGTTATTGACACCCAAAATCATACCCATAAGTCTAGGATAATTCAATTGTCTAGACTTCCAAATTTTTATAATTTTAAGGAAATTGCAGATTTATCCTTATAATTAAGAAAAGTGAAGTTGGTTTCTACCAATGAATCCCTTATGTTTCAATCACTCAAGTATGTTGATTAGGATTAGAAATTACCCATTTCCCTTTTTGGAATCAAGCCTAAATGTAATGAGTTATTGACACCCAAAATCATACCCATAAGTCCAGGATCGTTTAATCGGATAGACTCCCAAATTTATGTAATTTAAGGAAATTGCAAATTTACCCTTTTAATTAGGAAAAGTGAGGTTGGTTTCTACCAATTAATCGCTTATGCTTCAAACATCCAAATATGTTAATTAGAATAAAAAATTTCCCATTTCCCTTCCTAAAATTAGGCCTAAATGTTAATTAAGGCTAAATTTCCAAAATTACACATTTGCCCCCCCTAAGGCTTTATGCTTTATCACTTCATAATTTGTCAAATTTAATTCAAATAACTTTGAAATTTTCATTCCACCTCACTCATGGGTCGATTAAGACATCAGAGGAGAAAATGTGATTTTTCAAAATTTAATTTACTTTATACAATTATTTTAATGCAAAAATAGGATTTTCAAAGAAAATTCCTTAATTTGACCAAGGTGAAGCCTAATCCCTTGAAATTTTTATTGGAGGTGAAATTAGACCAGAAAAGCACTTGGAACAAGTTTCATGATTTTTTGAATTTTATTTGAATTTTAAGAATTATTTTAAGTTCTGGAGGGTTTATTAATTATAAAATATTTTAGATGTGGAAAATTATGTTTTATATTTTTATTAAATTTCTCTGATGTCAATGGAAACAAAAAACTAAATTTCTGATTTTTATGATTTTCTTTGAATTTTTAGAATTATTTTATTGAAATTCCATTTTTAGCCTTTAAAAATTATTTTAAGCTTCAAAATTCAATATCTTATTTAAAAAATTAGGAAAAAATATTTCAATAATTCCTAAGTGCTTAGAAAAACTAAGTTCTTAGAAAATAATTTAGAACATTTCTATGAATTTTATTATTTTTGTGATTTTGTTAAAAATAAGCTAAAAATGAATTTAAAAATAAGCTAAAAATGAATTTTTTATCTTAATCACCATTTTATTTTTAGAAAATTCTCCTGATCATAGAGAACTCAAAAAACCATGTTTTAGGATTTCTCAAGTTATATTTTAATTATTAAAATCATTTTAATTTAAAAAATGTCATTTAACTTGAAAAATTAATTTAAGCTATCAAATGAACTCCAAATATTTTGAAATTTTAATGGGGGGTTCTCTGGACATTGAATTTTAGTGGAGTTTAACATTAAAGTCATTTAAATGTTTTTGTTACCCAAAATTAACTTTCTTTATGTTTTAGGGTTGGTGGAAATTAGGTGTATTTTCAATGACTTGACCCATGAAAAATTTTTCAAGGGCTTTCTGGTCATATTAAACCTTCCAAAATTTTCTTAGAATTTTCTTAGCAACATACTAATTATCATGATTAATTTATGCAAATATTAGACATAAACTTGAAAAATATGGATCTCTATTTAGAGACATCCTCTGACCATGGATCTCTCTCTAGAGACATCCTCTGACTTTGGAAAAATAAAAGGATGTTCTCTAAGACAGAGGCAATAACATGCTAAAATTTCAAGTCATTGAGATATGCCTACATGCATGGAGAATTAAAATACTCAAAACAGTGTTTAATTAATTAAAAATATAATATGCATCAAATGGACTTCAAACTATTTCCACATTATTCTTCTCTGTTAATTGAATAAGAGGGTATTTTTATTTTATTTTTGTGATTTCTCTACACCATGATATGAATTTTTAAAGTTAGGGATCATTTTTTGATTTTTTTAATTCCTTATTTATCTATTTTAATGTGCGGCGCCTCATCATCCTACGACGGCTCTGAAACTCCACGCGGCGCACTCCTATTCGATGCCGCCGTCCATGCCAGCTGCTAACTCGGCCCTTTGTTCACGCACGAAGCTTTTGTCCGGCTTGTTCTTGTCCGTTGATGAGATAAACAAGCGATCAGACGACTCCCCGTCATCGTCCCTGATAGAATGAACACGTGACCGTCCACACTAAAACCCTAAGATATCTCTCATTTCTCAACAAAATTAAGTGCGGTTTATTTCTAAATGCTCGTATAAGTGTGGCAAACACATCCATATGGTAATCATGCAATTAAATTAAGCCTAATCAAATGGAGAATTGAAATATGCTCGGGAGGAAGAGGAGATCAATACTTTGGCTCTGAGAAGGATAGCTTCGATCAGAGGTGCTCTACAAGTTTGTTGGGGTCCAAGGAGGTTAGGGATTGAACCTCTTACTGTGGTGTAGGTCCAAGTATGAATTCGACCAAGCTTGATTTTGGGTGTTGGTCTAGAGCTATGTTAGGGGCTCTGTGGAAGGGGGATTTGATGGGGCTTCTCCTCCTCTCACTGTGGTGAAGGTGTGGGTGAGTTTAATTTGAGTTTGGTGGAGTGTAGAGGTGCGGAGAGCGGAGAGCTTTGTCCTGTCTCCGGTCCTGTCTCCGACAAGGTTTTGAGCTCAAAAATTGGGCTCTGGCAAGGGTATTCAGGGCAATGTGGTGATTGGATTGCACTGAGGAGGTCTCAAAGAGTCTCTGTGGGTAATTTGGAGGGATCTCTCTGATAAAATTTCAACACCACCTCCATGGCTTTGGAGGGGAGCTTTTTATAAAAATGGCTTAAGCCTTGTTGTCATGGCCAATTGGGGGGGGGGGGGGGGGGGGGGGGTGAAATGTGCGACCTAGGTGGAGGGCAGAGAGGCTTTAAGCTTCAATTTGGGTGAGGTGGCCTCTAAGTTTGAATTGGGTTTAACCCATGGGGATGGCTCTCAGTTTGGCCATTTTCAGGCCACTAGGCCAGTTGGCCGGCCAGGGGAGGTGGCCAGAGAGGTCAGGTGAGCCAGGGGAATATGTCACAATAATTAAATGTGTTTGTGGTTATTTTTGGCAAAAATATCTTGATCTTAAGCAATTATGACATTAAATCCCATGATTTTGCGGTCCTTTGGTCCATGTCTTAGCTTAAGTGGTTCTATGGAGTTTAGTTTGGTCATTAGAGTCCAACTAATGACTATAAAGTCATTAATTTAGTGACTTTGGGTAGGTAAGCCATCTTTAGTGCATGTGTTCAATGTAGGTTCAAATGACCAAAGCTTGGGTTTGGGTTAGGCTAGCCATGTCAATTCACCCAATTGATTGATTAATGTTGTGTGGATGATTGTAATGAAGATTTTTGGTAAAGGGTTGAAGTGATTTTGAGTTCAATTGGAGGGTCAATTTGGAAGATTTTTGAAATTTGGTCATGAAATTTGGTCAATTTTTGAAATTTGGTCAATTTGGGCATGTTGGGCTAGACCTGGGCCTAGATTGGGCTAGCCTTGGGCTAAGTCCAAATTGAATGATCCAAATGATCAAAAGTGATATTGTGAAGATTTTCATAAAGGAATAGAGTGGAAATTTTGGGGTTAAGGCCATCAATTTGGTGAAATTTGGGGATATGGCCAAATTTAGGGTCCCAAGGGTATCGAGGTAATTTAGGGTAGTTTAGGGGCAAAAGGCTAGGTTGGGCACTTTGATAGGGTTGGGATGTCAACCATCATTAATAAGCCATGGACTAATGGAAACCCCATTTTGAGTCCTCTATGCACTGGTCTTAACTAAACCCTAGTCTAGGGCCAGTGGGTTTAAGGGACCACCTACATGAGTCTCCCAAAAGTATCAAGGGACCAAAGTTAAGAAATTTCAGACTTAGGGTTGTGAGAGAGAGTGAGTGCAGGTGAGTGCCTTAGCCCTAGACCAACACCCTGGGTCAACCCTAAGGTCCAGTAGTCCTAAGGGGACTCTCGTTGAGCTTCCTAATAATGACCCTACCTACTAAGTGCTAGAGGTTAGGACCATTATGTGAAACTTTAAGTTGAGTAAAGAAGAGTCTGGAATTTCTAATGTCCTTTTCTAGTTTTCTAGGAATAGTCAATAGGAAATTCCTATGGCTAGACCCTAGTCTACTAAAGAGGAAACACTAAACCTCAACCAAAAGTGAGATCAACAAATGCACCCCCAATAGGTGTGGTGTGCTGAGCAAGCACACCGCACGTATTGGAGTTGACCGACGAGATCAACAAAACCAACACAAACTTCTAAGTCGACAGACGTAGAAAGGAGTGTAGAATTGTGTATGTTATTTGTTTCTGCTGGGGCAATAAACAGGTGCATATTTGATCAAAGTTAAGAAGTGGGGACTCTCGCTGGGGATTGGAGAGTGAATTTTAAGTTATAAAAATCTCAGGTATTTATAAAGGATGGGAATCAACATGTAAGTGCTGACCCTGAAGTGGGAATTGAAATTTAGGTATCAACTACGAAAAGAGAGTCAGAATTTAGGTACCGACCTCAAAAGATGGGAATCAGAATTTAGGCACTGATTCTGAAATGAGTATTGAAATTTAGGTATCAATCCCAAAAAGGATAGTCAAGATTTAGGTACGTAGGTACCAACCTCGAAGGATGGGAATCAGAATTTAGGCACTGATCCTAAAAGTGAGAATTGAAATGTAGTATCAATTGTCAAAAGAGAGTCGAAATGTAGGGACTGACCTCGAAAGGTGGGAATCGGAACTTAGGCAGTGATTACAAAATGAGATATGAAATTTAGGTATCAATCCCAGAAAGAGAGTCAGAATGTAGGTATCAACCTAGAAAGGTGGGAATTGGAACTTAGGCAATGATTCCAAAGTGAGAATTGAAATTTAGGTATCAATCTCAGAAAGAGAGTTAGAATGTAGGTACCGATCTTGAAAGGTGGGAATCAGAATTCAGGAATGATTTGAAAATGAGAATTGAAATGTAGTATCAATTCTCAAAAGAGAGTCGAAATGTAGGGACCAACCTCAAAGGTAATGAATCAGAAATGTAAGACTAATTCAAAAGTGAGAATTGAAATGTAGTATCAATTCAGTATCAATTCTCAAAATGTAGGGATCGACCGGATGTAAGGATCGACCTCAAAGGTAATGAATCAGAAATGTAGGACTGATTTGAAAGTGAGAATTGAAATGTAGTATCAATTTTTAAAAGAGAGTTAGAATGTAGGGACCGACCTCAAAGGTAATGAATCAGAAATGTAGGACTAATTTGAAAGTGAGAATTGAAATGTAGTATCAATTCTCAAAAGAGAGTCGGAATGTAGGGACCAACCTCAAAGGTAATGAATAAGAAATATAGGACTGATTCGAAAGTGAGAATTGAAATGTAGGGCAATTCTCAAAAGAATCAATTCTCAAAATAGAGCCTGAATGTAAGGACCAACCTCGAAGGTAATGAATTAGAAAGGTAGGACTGATTCGAAAGTGAGAATTGAAATGTAGTATCAATTCTCAAAAGAGAGTCAGAATGTAGGGACCGACCTGAAAGGAATGAATCAGAAATGTAGGACTGATTCGAAAGTGAGAATTGAAACTTAACAAACAGTTTGTGGTGTTGAGCCCAAAAATATGTATCATGTGAAAAGGTTGACATTTTTGAGGAAGATATGTAGAATATTGTGGGGCTTTGTGCAGAATGTGAAATTTTGCGGGGATGCGAAGAGATTTAATGCAGATAAAGATAGTTGTGTTGCACGAGCAAAGAGTAAGAGACCTCAAAATTGAGAGAATCCACTCCACAAATTTATTTTCTTTTCTTGTTGTTTTTATCATGTTAGTTTTCAAAACATGTTTTCAAAATTTTAATTTTAGTTGGTTTATTTTCAAAAGAAAATTTTATTATTATTAAAAATTTGTTGTTTCGTTCTTTGTTCATTGTAATTTCAAACCAACGTGTGGTTCATGGTTTTCATCCATCGCACAAAAGGGGAAATCAACAAAAAGACACATTTCTAAAAGAAATTTCATTAATTTTTCATCCATCGCACAAAAGGAAATCGACAAAAAGACACATTTCTAAAAGAAATTTCATTAATCTGTCCCAACAAAATTTTACAGATCAAGTGTAGGCTAATGCCTCAAAAAGTATAATATGCCATCTGTTTCAAAGTACATCCAAAGTGTCTCATGCCAAGTATACATTGTAGGCTGAGCATCTCTGACACATATCACATTGCTGTACTATAGAAAAGTAGAAAAGGAATCCCTTGACTGTTCGTTCCTGTTGTGATGAGCTCCTGATCGAGCTAACCTTCTAAGCCACGCTACAGAAGAAGAATTCCCTTTGCATGTGCTTAGAGGTGCAACCCTCTCATAGCTTGTAAGGTAGTAGTTCTTCCAGTTTCGGATCCAGCTGAAACCCATACGACATTTTGTCATCATCCATCCGTCGAAAGGTCACGGACACTCTGCGGTGTCGCACTCCTAGGATGCAATGTCTGACAACGTCTGCACCGTTACCTTTAAGAACAAGCACTGAGCCAACTGGTAAGGGAATCTCCACAGAGCCTCTGAACTCACCCAGGCCGATGATGTTGATCTCCTTCCAAAACAAGATGTTGCTCTTACTCATAAATGAAACTATACAGAAAGGCCTTACAAAATCATGGTGGTCTATGTGTGGAGAGATGCAGTCACCCTCATCGTGGATGTTGATGCAACAACTGTTTGGAATGTAGGTAGTGGGCAGAATACCCCATCTGACCATCCTTTTGATCATCCATTTTATCATGGGAGGCAGTGGATCTACTTGGTCATGTGGAGGATTCCCGGCAGATTGCCTTGTTTGTCATTTGTAAAGTTATAGCAACAACCACACTAGACGGTGATCCTCCCTTTTCCTCTCATCCATTTTCTTGGCTCAGAATTGGTCTTCTCCATAAGCAGAACTACTTGAACTCTGACTCTTAGGTCAAAAATACAGTCAAGGATACTCTGCTCATCAGTCTCTGAGAAGACTCTGGTATATAGTTCTAATCCTTCCAGTATATTGATGAATTTTCCCTATACCTCTTCATAGAATTCAAAGTTTCTCTTATTCACTTTGCTTATTTTGTAGTAATCCATTGTAATGGGAGTCGATAGTTGTCATGGGTACTCCCTCATTCGAACATCAGCAGCAAGCTGGTGCTGGCTCTGTCGGAGCGTGTGACTCGGCATCTAAAAGAATGTATGACTCTGGACTCCATGGGTCATGGTGGTCTATCCCCAGTGGGACATATGGCTCATCCATTAAAAAATCTGCGGTCTGAAATCCCTTGGTGGTAGATGTATACTCCTCCAATGTGCTGTAACACTGTAGATGTAGGAAGTTGCAATCTGGGCATTCCAGAAATGCCCCCGTGGCTGGTGCTTGTGCAGGTATTTCGGTGTTGCAAGTCGGACAACCCGTGCACAGGACATCTGAAGCTGATGGTATTTCTGGTCTTGTAACAAACTCTGATTCTTCATCCATAGCGGGCTGACTAGAGGAAATCTCTTTCGTGCCCGGATCATAAATGTGTCCTTCAGGGATGGAAGTGAGCAAGTTGTTCGCTTCTTTCTGGCATCTTTTCTCCTCTTGCAAGAAGGCTCTCTGTCTTCGTCGGCTGGCGTTTCTCCGCTGTGTTCTTCGTAGTGAAGCAAATGGTATGTTTTCATCATCAACAACAACTAGGCCTCCGGTCAGCGTAGCCATCATGGATGGCAGGCGGCTAGGCCCCTCCATGGGGTCTTGTTGTACTATCACGTTCATCCCTTTGAGTGATGCATTGTCTTTGGTGGCGTCCCTTAGTAGTGAAGGCAGCCCCTCTATTTCTCGGCAGCTGACCACGTTCATTAGAGGACCTTTGTAGTCCATATCGACTTGATTGAAGTCCATGTCAAAATCTATGGTGCCAGCTTGCGGCGCCATTTTATCATTTAGTGTGAGGCTCCAGCCATCCTTGAAGGCGAAGATCAGCTTCTGGCCAGACATTTCTCTGCAGACGACAGAAAAAATGTCAGGGAGCTGAAACTTGGCGTGAATAAGAACAAAACAAAATATTTATTAAGGTAAATTTTAGTTTATTTTGGTGAAGAGAATTGTTTATTTGTGTGTAAATTTTATTTAATTTAGTAGAATATTAGGTTCAAAGGTAGAAAAAAGAGAATTTGAAATGTAATTTTTCTAAAAAAATTTCATTATATTGAGGTTAACTTTAATACAAAAGATTTCAGACCCGGTCACAGACATTTTGCCACATAGATAACTCCAAAATAGTCAAAGTTTCAAAAATTAAATCAAGCAAAAGCAAGCAGCATCTGGTTGCGTAATATGTTTTCAGGTATCGTTCATTGATTGGTAGCATGGGTCTTTCGCCCTGGAAGTACACCAACTTATTAAGTGGTAGTCTCCTCCAGCGTAGACCTTTTCAACGACAAATGGTCCCTCTCAAGTTGGCTCAAATTTTCCACCTATATTGCGGTGTGCATTGCGGTGTGCAAGAATCACAAGTACAAGATCACCAATTTTGAATGTCCTTGGGCGGACCAATTTATCATGGGCTTGTATCATCTTTGCTTGGTAAAGTTCTAAATGTTGTTGTGCTTCAAGTCGTTTTCACTCAAGACTCTCCAATTCTTCAAGTGTGAGTTTTGTACTTTCCTCTGTTGTAAGCTGGTTGGCAACAACGACTCTGAGAGACGGCATCTGAATTTCTAATGGTAGCACGACCTTAGACCCATACACGAGCATGTAGGGTGTACATTGAGTGGGAGTCCTGAGCGTCGTCCAGTAGGCCCACAAGGCTTCTAATAGTGTGTTGTGCCAATCCCTTTTATTTTTGTCGAGTGTTTTCTTTAAAATATGTATCAGTGTCTTATTGAAGGCTTCAGCCAGACCATTTTCTCTGGGATAGTAGATTGTATAGTATCTCCAATCTATTCTGTGTCTTTTGACAAAATTGTTGATTTTGTGCTTTTAAAGCTATCCCATTGTCGGAAATTATTCTTCGCGGTACGCCGAAACGGTAGACGATTTGGCTCTTGAAGAATTGAAGGACGTGTTGTGCAGTAACCTCACGTAACGGTATTGCCTCTGCCGATTTGGAGAAGTAATCAGTAGCGGAAAGTATAAATCTGTGTCCTTTGGAAGATGGAGGGCTATCGAACCTAATATGTCCGTGCCCTAACACTTGAATGGCCACAGACAACAGTTGTATGTAGCACTTTCAAGGGTTGGTGTAAGACTACCCCATGCACTTGACATTGGTGACACTTTCTGGTTACATCCATGCAATCAGACATCATTGCCGACCAATAATATCTGAGTCTTTTGATCTTCATTTTCATCTTCGGCCTTAACTGGTGAGCGCCACACAATTCGACATGTACTTCTTTGACAATATTTTGTGTTTTGGCTCTGCTCTGCTTAAACATTGTAGCCACATTAGCCACATATGGTCGAACGATCTTTTGTAAAGAACGTCACCCACTAGAGCGTAATACATGGCCCTTCTTGTGATGTAATGTGCTTCAAGCTTGTCGTCTGACAGCTTTCCAGTATGCAAATATTCTATTAATGGCTTGCGCCAATCTTCGTTGATGTCAGCAACTGCATTTATCGTTTCTTCTTTTTCGAGCTTATGTAAGGTTTTGAGGTGGATTTGAGTCAAGACATATCTTCCTTATACGGTGATTTCAATGAAATTCTTCAGAGGACATGCCAATTCCTTAGTGAGTTTTGCTTGAGCGTCGGCATGACCATTATCTCCCCTAGGAATCAGGTAGAAAGTCACATTGGGGATTTGCTCCAGCAGCTTCATCGTGTACTGATGGTATTCTGCTAGTCGTGGTTTCAAAATTTTGTATTGTCCGATGACTTGCTGGATGACGAGCTGAGAGTCGCCATAGATAGCAATGTTTGTTATGTCCATTAAGATTTCCAATTCCAATCCGGTGATCAAAGCTTCATGCTCTACTTCATTGTTGGTGCACGGCTCTGTTAGGTGGTATGAGAACCTTAACATACCCTTATCTGGCGTGATAAATATCAAACTGATCCATGCTTTGCCTGGTATAACAATGACTGATTCTTTGTTTTTCCTAGCTGACGAAGCACCGTCGAAGTACATCTCCCAACATTGCTCACTGGAGAATTCCATTTGTAATATTTGTTCGTCTGGTAATTCATTGTTGAGAGGGGACCCAGCTGGCAGTGGGTGTGCAGCGATAAAGTCTGCTAGTATCTGTCCTTTGATAGCACGGAGGGGAACAAAAGTTATATCAAATTGCAATAAGATCATTGA
>NW_018164859.1:333227-378311 GCF_001263595.1 Phalaenopsis equestris
CATCAAATATTGCAATGGATTAACTTTCGAGATTAGGGTGATCTTATGAGAAAGCATGTAATGTCTAAGCTTTTGGGCGGCACAAATTAACACCAGACAATGCTTCTCAATAGGTGGATACCTTATCTCCATTGGTATTAGGCGGCGACTCAAATAGTAGAGTGCATTTCCCTTACCCTCATCATTTACTTGGGCTAAGAGAGCTCCAAGAGAGTCATCTAAAGCTGCGGTAAAAAGTATCAACGGTTTCCTTGGGATAGGGGCTGCCAAAATAGGAGGTGTCATTAAATATCACTTAACGTCCTCAAAGGCCCACTAGCATTTCTCTTCCCAAATGAATTTGGCATTCTTTTTAATTAATGCCGAGAAAGACTGACACCTACTTGAGAGATTAGAAATAAAGCGTCTCAGATATGCCAACTTCCCCTGGAAGGAACGTAGTTGTTTCAAGGTTTTAAAAGGAAGTATTTCTAAGATAGCTTTAATTTTATCCGGGTCGATCTCGATTCCCCGATGACGGACAACGAATCTTAGAAATTTCCCGGAGGTAACGCGGAAGGCGCACTTTAAGGGATTCATTTTAAGGTCATATCATCGTAATCATTCAAAAATGATTCTCAAATCGTACAAATGGTCTATTTTTTGTTTACTTTTAATGACCAAATCATCCACGTAACATTCTACTTGGTTGTGAATGAGATTGTCAAAAATCTTCATCATTGCACGTTGGTAGGTTGCTCCGGCATTCGTTAGGCCAAATGACATCACTGTGTAGCAAAAAATTCCAATCGAAGTTTTGAAGGCTGTAAGTGCTGCATCCTCGGGAGCCATCTTGATTTGGTTGTACCCCAACGATCTATCCATGAAGGAGAAAATTTTGTGTGTTGAAGCAATAGTCATTGCACGTTGGTAGGTTGCTCCGGCGTTCGTTAGGCCAAATGACATCACTGTGTAACAAAAAATTCCAATCAAAGTTTTGAAGGCTGTAAGTGCTGCATCCTCGGGAGCCATCTTGATTTGGTTGTACCCCGACGATCTATCCATGAAGGAGAAAATTTTGTGTGTTGAAGCAATATCCACCATCATTTCTGGTATTGGTAGCGGAAACTCGTCTTTTAGATATGCCTTTTTCAAATCCGTGAAGTCTACACAAACACGGATCTATCTATTTTTCTTCTTAACATGCACAATGTTAGCCAACCATGTGGGATATTGCTCTTCTTTTACGAAGTTGGCGTCTATTAATTTCTTCACCTCAGCCATGACTTGCTGTTCTATCTTTCTATCTCGAGGCGCATCCTCCTGGGAGCTTGTTTTATCGGGGTTATATTCTTGTCCACCCCGAGTTTATGAACTACAACCTCTCCTGACAGTCCTAGCATTTCTTCATAGCTCCATGCGAAGCAATCTTTGAATTATGTTAATAGTTTGATCAATTCTGAAGGTTCTTCATCATTGAGTAGGGAACTTATAAATGTGGGTCGGGGTTGCTCTTCAGTCCCGAGGTTAATCTCTTTTAATTCATTAACTGTGGATTTAATTTCTTCCTCAAATTCTAGAGCATCTTCTATTAGTTGATCAGTCGAGTCATTCCTTATAACGAGGCAATCCTCTTCTGACTCACTAGTAACAACCATGCAAAATTTAGAATCATCGACTGGTCCAATCGTACCAAATTTGAAACCCTCTTTTGAGTTTGGAGTTTGACTTTTAACATTCTATAATTTTTCAAAAAGTTGAAACTTATCTTTTGGCATTTGTTTTGGCAAGTGTCCTTGTTGAATTAACTTTTGTACATAAGGTGAAAAATAACCAACAGGTAATACCATTAACTCATTAGGATCATCATCCAAGTTTACATGTTTTTCAAGATCAATAGAGGTAGAGGCACGATAAAATTTGATCAGCTTTGAATCAACACTATGGACTTCCTTGACCTCTAAACTCTTGATCTTTTGAGGGAGAATTGGAGTAAGGGTCATAGCATTCACATAGTGGTTTATCCGATCATACATTGTTTCATATTCATTTTTCTCTGTATCTTCCAAGGATATATCGTACTGAAGTTTCTTCTATTTTGTCATCATTATTTCATCTTCAGAACTGGAACTGTCTCCATTACCAATATTGATAGTTGGCCTAGTTTGTTCCATAATTAAGTTTGTTCTCCCTCATCCACATCCCCGGCCTCGACCTCAGGTGCGAGAACTAAAAGAACCTCCACCAACTTGTTATAAAAGAGTGGTGGAAGATCGCTGAAGCGAAGTTAAATGGCATCCATTTTGTAATTTTCTTGAATTCTCATCTTTATTCGCAACAATTTCATGAGAGAAGACAGTTTTCTTTGGAGGCGCGTAGTAGGCAGCATCTTCATAAATACCAACTTCATGCACTGAGAATGGTTGTAAGTCTCCTTTGATGCAATTTTCTTGACAATCTTTACAGTATTTGATGCACTAATGTAGGGACGATGGAACCATGTTGTGTTCATGAATCCATGGTTGACCTAATAGAGCGTTAAAAGAGGTCTCGGCGTTGATGATATGAAATTTATGAAATTTAGCGGTTTTTACGAGTTCTCCAACCTTCATAAGTAATGTAATCAATCCAAGGGCTCTCTCTCCCTGTTGGTTGAATCCTCTTAGCATCGGCCGAAAGTTCTTGAGCTTCGAAGTCCAAATAGGACAATTTTCGTAGACTCTTCAAGTTGAGGGATGCTCCAGGATTTACCAAAACTCTGGACAATACAAATCTGCCGATGTTGATTGAGATGTAGAGTGGACGATTGTGGTTGGGGGTACTGAGCAGCAAGTCTTCATCTGTGTAGGTTACCTCAGGCTGTTCTTTCAACGAACAAACTTTATATGAGGATGTGCTGGCCAACTGAGCTAAGAAAATCTCTGGGTCAAGCAAAGCTGTAACCAGAGACTCTCTCATTTCCTTTGACAGGATCAGAGCATCGTAGATGCTTAATCGGGCAGACATGTGCTAGCACGTTGTAATCCACTTTATTTGTTCCTGTGGCTTTATCTTGACCATGTTGTTTTTCCACTGATGGAGGTGGAGGGGACTCTTCTCGGGTTATTATTTGTTTTCCTTTATCTGTTGTATCTATTTTTGGTGGTAACATTTTTCCTCTCCTTAAGTTAACTTTTATAATTTCTTCATCCTGAGATATCGCTGTTGAATCTTCCGGTACTCCCTCTTTATTAGAGAGATCTAGGTTGATGGTAAACGGTGCACCGTGGGGCTTGAGTATTGATTCCTCGCTCCCGATGCCGTCGTAAGCGGTGTCATCGATGTCTTCTTTGGTTTTGACAATGAGTTCACCGAACTCAAGTAGAATTTGAGGATTATCTTGGGGATCGAGATCGAAGTTAGATTGGTCATAATCAGTTACGTCATAACTAGAAACAGTCAAAATGTAGCCGAAATCAGAGAGATCCCAGAGGTACAAAAAGATAATCATACAAAGTCAAGGGTTCGAGGATTTTCTTCCCCGAATCCAAGACAACCAATCTAGTGGAGGTAGCCCCTATCATACCCCCGTGCTATCAATCTCTGCAGTGACATTTTTCTTCTTCTTCTTCTTTATCCTTGATGATGACGGATCTCCTGACAAAATCTTCATCTCGGGCTTGGTACGCTAAGGATACTGAATGGAGGTTTGCCTTCATGCATTCTGGATCTGGTTCAATATTTTCTTAGATGATTTGCTCCAAACTTCATTCCATCCGTTTTCTTCGGTATATGCAGAAGATTGTTTCTATGAATCCTGTATTTGATTTAGGACCCTCTTGAGTTTGTCCCAAGTGGTACTCCATCCATCTTCTCCAGCATACGGATCGATCGGGGGCCAAAATCACATTTCTGGAACCTTTTTCAGGTTCTCTTAAATATTCTTTCGGGATTGTTATATTTTCTTCTTTAAGGTTCCTCTCGAGCCAATCCTAAAAAAATGAAGCATTCCTCTATAGTGTGCCAGAACATCCGGTGGTATGGGCAGTAATTTGGCTCATTTTTCTTATCCACTTCTTCTGGCTTCTTCGGGTCTGGTAATCTGAATTCTGGCTTTTTCATCAGACTCCTAAACATTTTAGAAATAGCTTCATCTTTGACTCATTTTTCTTATCTACTTCTTCTGGCTTCTTTGGGTCTGGTAATCTGATTTCTGGATTTTTCATTAGACTCCTAAACATTTTAGAAATAGCTTCATCTTTGAAAGAATAGACCATCTTTTTTCGTTCTGCCAGAGACATTTTCTTATTCCCTGTTCGAGGTGATCCTTCTTGAGGCGGCCGCTAGTTGTGTTGGTTATTCTGTTTCTGAGTATACTGTGATGAAGACTGGTGAGGACCTTCTAAATATATCTTCATTGGCTGTTTTCTGTTATCAATGGTTGCAATTACTCATGTCTTCTTTTCAAACACTCTGGTCACCTTAGACTTTTTGTGTGACTCCATGTGCTTGACTTCTTCTTGAAGACTGCTAGCTTTATTGAGTAGCTTCCCGAAAGACTTGATGGTGAGTCCCTCAAGCATGAAAGCTACTGGTCTATGAATACTTTTGAGAAAGATCTCAATCACATGATGTTCCTGTAGCTGAGGTTCACATTTCATGCTAAGGTTTCTCCACCTCAAAATGTAATCTACCAAAGTCTCGCTGGGCTTTTGCTTTTCCATCATGAGCTCTCCAATAGACACATGATGTTGCGCTCCGGTGAATCTTTTTACAAATAGCTGTTTCAACTCGAAAAATGTCTTAACTGACCTGTTGGGCAAGTCAGCATACCAATCGAAAGTGATCCCTGACAAGCTGCTGACGAACAGTTGGAAGAGTAGAGCTTTATTGTGTTGCCACAGTTAGCTCAAAAATGTGCTATGTGTTGTCTGGGATTCCTGGTCCCATCAAATATTTTAAAGTTTGGGGCCACAAAACCATTGGGGAAGGGTACGACATCAAATTCCTCCGGGTAAGGTCTACCCTTCAGAATCAATGCGCCACCCTTCCCGCACTTGTTCAACCATTTGCTTGAACTCCTTTTCTGGTATAACACTTGATGAAGAATCCTTTCTCTGTTGCTCATCTCTGTTTGCTGAAGCAACTTCCCTTCTTTCATCCATGATGTGTATAATCTCCGGCTGATTAATTTCCTTAGAATCCAATTACACTTGTGATTGCCCCTAAATGGTTGCCATGTCGGCTGTGGCTGCGGCCATTTCTTCTATTCTTTTCTCTAGTTGACTGACTTGTTCATCCCTTAGGAGGACAACCCTACGCAACTCATCTACGGCGTTCTCTTTGCTGTGAGGTTAAGCCTCACACGCAGATGTAGCTGCTTTGGTTTCAATGACATGAACCTCCATGAAATCTTTCTCGAGGTAATCATTATAATCAAAATCCTCATCATTGCTATCGATGAAAACTCCGTGTTCCCAAGCCAACTCGGAAATCTCGACTCTGAGTTTCTCAACCTTCTATTCAATTATTGATTCTTTGATCGCCTTAACATCTGGAGGACCCTGGTGGACTTCCTCCTCTTATTTTCCATCTCGCTGGTAATCATTGCAATGATGTCAGATATCTCAAACCTTAGCTTCATTATATGTTCTTTCCTCGCGGGTTTACTGGACCGTATCAATGCAGCGACCTTGGGTACCCATACCTTCTTCTTTTTTGACGATGATGTCTCAGGATGGAGTGTCTTAGTAGAAACATCAGTATATCGAGGAAAAGTATGCTCCCCGTGGTGTAGACCGGCTACAGTACCAGGTAGTCATCTCGTCCTTTCCTTTGGGATCTTAGGAATAGCTTTATGATGGGTGATGGGTAGGATTTTTGGACCCAGTCTTGACTTAACCGGTCAACAACCTGTGCTCCTGGCAGCAGTATAACTAGTAGTAATCACAGCGGTATCAATTCTATCCCCTAAACGGAACCAGTCGAGGATGCAGGCAGGTAACACTTCAGTTGACTTTTGAGACTGTCTGGCATACTTGACATCCTTTAAAATTTCTTTCTTTATACAAGGGGAAATTGTGTGTCCCACTCACTTATGTAACTCACCGACTGAACAGCCTTCTTTGGCAGCTAGCCTCTTGAAAACTGAGTTAAGATTGCGTTGACTCGAGTGATAGGAATGAACTTCTTTCTCTCCTCACCATTTCCATGAAGTGGTGGTAGTGCGGCGGTGATTTTTCAAATACTCTCATATCCGTCGGTATCTTTCAGAGGATGGAATCTACTCCCTCGCAGGAGTGGATGGGTTTTTCAGCAATCTTGATCCATCCAGATGAGGCTCCTCCACAACGGGTGTCTTCTCAGGAGCTTGGGCTTTAATGGCCCTCCGAAACCTTCTATTACTGTTCCTCTTTTAGGTTCGGGTCAGGGTACAGTCTTTGAACTTGATCTGATTTCGAATACTGGTGGCGAGACAGTTAATCCCTCAGTCAGATCCTCAATGATCATTACTTCTTTCCCCTCAACAGGCTTGGCGGGTTCCGTGGTGGCATTAGTCTTGGCCTTCTTGCAGGAAGGGAAGTCCTGAAGGCATTTCAGGTTGAATTCGACCGATAGCTCCTGTATTTATGGAGCGGCAATCTTCATTACTACAAACAAGGCTTTCCCAAGGATGACCTCGAGATCTTCGAATCCAGCTCCTAATTTGATGGTAGGAACAATGTTGCGGGCTTCGTCACTCGTTGGCAGGTTGCAGGAAAAAGTCGGTGTTGGGTAGGCCATTACAACAACTTGAAAACAGAAAGCTTTGGGGTTATCGATATGACCAAAACCTTGTAATCTTTAGTGCAAGCACTGAAAATCAATGGAGGTCGATCTGTAGACTGGGTGGGTTTTAATTTATGGGGTTTTTATAATTTTATTAAGAAAAGGTAATTTAAAAGGTGGAAATTATAAGTGTAAGAAAATTTTAAAGCATGCGCAGCACAACGTTATTTAATTTAATTTGCAAAATAGCAAATCAAACTTGGAAGGGAGATGTGAAGTGTTTAGGGCCTAATACGGGACCGATTTAGTGACAGACAATGCCCAGGTGGAACTAGTCTACCAACACACCTATTGGGGGTTCCGACCCCACATGAAGATCTAAAAAGTCCTTAATGGCCTCATGAACCCTTCTGTTCAGAGATGGTTGAACAGATAGTCCTGAAGTCCAAGAGTTGGTCGTACTTTACCAAGGAAGAAATGGGTAAAACATGCCAACGGAAGAAGGGAAATTTGGTTCAAGAGGGACATGGACACATTACCGATGTGTGAAAATATTTTTTCTTGATTTGAATGGAGATAAAAGCTTATCCCCAACGGAGTCTCCAGAAACTGTCGGCGCTATTTTGGGTGGGGGGAGTTGAGTAGCCCGTAAGAAGCTGTCGGGCGTGGGGGGAGTTGAGTAGCCCGTAAGAAGCTGTCGGTCACCGGAATCAAAATCTTGTCGCCCACTTCGAAAGGATGTTTTAATTTACATATATATAGTTTAGAAAAATATGAAATCAAACTGACCCCATATTTTTTATAGTTTAAATGACAGAGCACTATACCTCAAGTCATGTCTCTATCCTGAAAGATAAACACAAGACTTGAGGATGAGGCTCGATAAAATAAACTGAGAAATATACTGAGAAATATATGTTGTCCGTTTGGTCTGCAAAACCTTTTTATTTGCCGACAAGTTCCCCTATTTAATATAAAGGATTAAATAGGGTTTATATTAAGCTAGGTCCGGACGAGCTTCCTATAAGAGCAAGCACCTATAGTTAATTACATCTTAGATGACCGAGGTCACCTAAGAAAACTCTCGATAAAAATCAAGAAATATTATCTTCAAGGAGTTCAAAATGGTAGGACTTTTCAATGAAATCGGACAAAGAGGTGTGCAAAGGGGATTGGTTCAAATTTGGAATATTTTTGTTGTAAAGTCCAAAGGAGGAAAAATTAGGGGATGTCATAGATCCGGAGGAGAACTTCGGTGACTTCCCAAGCTATCCTAATGTTTGGCATCAGTTTCAAGGAAAAATATTTAGGTGTCTCATCCTGCTAATTTTATTAGTTAGGGCTTACATTCGTGTAAAATGATCACACAAATAGCCTGGAAGATGAGAGGGTTTAGGTCGTGATGGACGACAACCTCAGAATCCTACGACGAGTTAGGGCTTATATTGTATATCAGGGCTATACAAAGGCTTAAAGATAAGGTGAGGATTTACGTTGCATAAGCAAGAAACCTTGAATCCCTATGGATTTATTGTTTATGTCTAAGGAAGGAAGATTGGTTTAACTGGAGAAGACAGGTTTTGCTATTGAAGATGGCCGTGCTGCCCACCATGCTAGCTCCAAGCTCCTCGTCGTGGCAAGTTCAAGTTTTCTAGGGGGTCAAGTTATCATGTCAAATCAGGTGGCCCTATGGTTGAATTTCTTTAAATTTTATGGGGGATGTTAAAGTTGATTAGAGGGACACTGATTAGGATCCTACGGTTCCCTCATTCCGGCACCACTATTTTCTATTGGATTCACTTAGTCCAAATGAATCTACTAAACTCAACTTAATGAGTTTCATAATTTCATTTAGATCATGGAAAGCCTCGTTAGCAACCGTAGGTTACCTCCTCCGAGGGATTCCCAATCATCAGATAAAGACGTCTTAATTTAGTTGAAGTTGTAGTTTTGTGTGATGTTTGTGTATCTTGGTTGATTTTAATTTTGGTTTTGGTTTTGGTTTTGTGGCTATCCTAGTAGTTTTAGTTTTCATGTAGGAAGACATCGTTACTTAGCATGCAAGTTTGCATTAACATCAAAAGTACAGTGTGAAAGAAAGACGTCGCTGTGAATTGTAAAAGCGTACCTGGCGAGTCTTCTCGTTCCACCACCTGAAACTCAAAATGCATGTTAGGGAATTTTATATGAAACATGGAAATAAAGTTTTGGCGTCCTACCTAACCCTAGGACATATCTTGGTGGGTCCCTATTTGATCATTTAAGGATGATTTTATTAAGCAAAATATATTAAGTTTGGTAGACCTCCGAGGTATTCAGCAGATCTAGAGAAAGAAGCAGGTCCATGCTACTCTCTCACTGCCTGGTGAAAAGTCTCGAGCTCTTTTAAACTTATTATGTTGCTTAATAACCCATCCTGTAAACACCTTTCATGCTCAATGAACATTGATGTTTTAATTATCCCTAAGAGTAGGGTAATTATCACTTATAATTCAAATTGAAATTTATGTGGGTGAAGACCCTTAAAGGGGCAAGTTAATGTGACTAAGGGACTTAGACAACTTTTTGACTTGGGCTTGTAGTGTTTAAAAGATATTTAAAATTTTCAATTATGTTTACTTTTCCAATCCTCATTTGAACAAAATTTAATTTAGCCTAGGTCACTACTAAGCCCTTAAGACTTTGGTGAATGTCTTAGTTATATTGAAGGATATTGAGTTTTAAGTTATGAAGATTCATTTTTTTGAAAGTCATTTGAACATCAAATAGGGGTATTAAATTAATGAGTTATTGACACCTAAAATCATACCCCTAAGTCAGAATCATTTAATTGTCTAGACTTTCAAATTTTTATAATTTTAAGGAAACTACAAATTTATCGTTTTTAATTAAGAAAAGTGAAGTTGGTTTCTACCAACTAATCCCTTGTGTTTCAATCACTCAAGTATGTTGATTAGGATCAGAAATTACCCATTTCCCTTTCTGGAATTAAGTCTAAATGTTAATTAAGGTTGAGTTTCCAAAATTACATTTTTGCCCCTAAGGCTTTATCAATTCATAATTTTTCAAATTTAATTTAAATGACTATATAATTTTCATTCCACCTCACTCATGGGTCAATTAAGACATCACAGGAGAAATTGTGATTTTTCAAAATTTAATTTAATTTAATTTAATTTATATAATTATTTTAATGCAAAAATAAGATTTTTCAAAAAAATTTCCTTAATTTGACCAAGGTAAAGCCTAATCTTTTGAAATTTTTATTGGAGGTAGACTTAGACCAGAGAAGCACATGACCAAATAATCTTTTGAAATTTTTATTGGAGGTAGACTTAGACCAGAGAAGCACTTGACCAAATTTCATGATTTTTTGAATTTTATTTGAATTTTAAGAATTATTTTAAATTCTGGAGTGTTTATTATTTATAAAATATGTTAGATGTGAAAAATTAAGTTTTATATTTTTATTAAATCTCTTTGATGTCAAGGGACACAGAAAAATAAATTTCTGATTTTTATGATTTTCTTTGTATTTTTAGAATTATTTTATTGAAATTCCATTTTTACCCTTTAAAAATTATTTTAAGCTTCAAAAATCAATATCTTTATTTAGAAAATTAGGAAAAACATTCCAATTATTCTGTAGTGCTTAGAAAATAACTTAGAGCATTTCCATGAATTTTATTATTTTTGTGATTTTTAACATTTTTTTATTATTTAAATGTTAAAAATAAGCTAAAAATGAATTTTTTATCTTAATCAAAATTTTATTTTTATAAAATTCTCCTGATCATAGAGAACTAAAAAAACCAAGTTTTAGAATTTTTCAAGTTATATTTTAATTATTAAAAATCATTTTAATGCCAAAAATATCGTTTAACTTGAAAAATCAATTTAAGCTATCAAATGAACTCCAATTGTTTTGAAATTTTTATGAGGGGTTCTCTGGACTTTGAATTTTAGTGGAGATTAAAAATCAAGTCATTTAGATATTTGTGTTACCCAAAATTAATTTTCTTTATGTTTTAGGGTTGGTGGAAATTATGTGTATTTTCAATGACTTAACCCATAAAAAAATTTCCAAATGGTTCTCTGGTCATATTAAACCTTCCAATTTTTTTTTGAAATTTTCTAAGCAACATGCTAATTATCATGATTAATTTATGAAAATATTAGACATAAACTTGAAAAATATGGATCTCTATCTAGAGACCTCCTATGATTATGGAAAAATCAGAGGATGTTCTCTAAGACAGAGGCAACAACATGCTAAAATTTCAAGTCATGGTGATATGCCTACATGCATGGAGAATCAAAATACTCAAAATAATGTTTAATTAATTGAAAATAAAATATGCATCAAATGGACTTCAAACTATTTTGACATTATTCTCCTCTATTCAATGAGCAATATCGTATTTTTATTTTATTTTTGTGATTTTTCTACACCAATATATGAATTTTTAAAGTTAGGGATCATTTTCTAGTTTTTTTAATTCCCTATTTATCTATTTAAACGCGCGACTCGTCATCCTACGACGGCTCCAAAACTCCACGCGGCGCGCTCCAATTCGACGCCGCTGTCCATGTCAGCTGCTGACTCGACCCGCTGTTCATGCACAAAGCTTTCGTCCAGCTCGATCTCGTCCTTTGATGAGATAAATGTACGATCGGACGACTCCCCGTCATCGTTCCCGATAGAATGAATCTGTGACCGTCCACACTAAAACCTTAAGATCTCTCTCATTTCTCAACCAAATTAGGTGTGATTTGTTTCTAAATGCTCGTCTAAGTGTGACAAACACATCCATATGGTAATCATGTAATTAAATTAAGCCTAATCAAATGGAGAATCAAAATAGGCTTAGGAGGAAGAGGAGATCAATACCTTGGCTATGAGAAGGAAAGCTTCGATCAGAGGTGCTCGACAAGCTCATTGGGGTCCAAGGAGGCTAGGGATTGAGCCTCTTACTGTGGTGTAAGGTCCAAGTATGAATTCAACCAAGCTTGATTTCAAATATTGGTCTAGAGCTTTGTTAGGGGCTCTATGGAAGGGGTATTTGATGGGGGCTTCTCCTCCTTTCACTGTGGTGAAGGTGTGGGTGAGTTTAATTTAAGTTTGGTGGAGTGTAGAGGTGTGGAGAGCTTTGTCCTATCTCCGACAAGGTTTTGAGCTTAAAAATTAGGCTTCGGCAAGAAGATTCCGGGCAATTTGGTGATTGGATTGCACTGAGGAGGTCTCAAAGAGTCTCTGTGGGTAATTTGGATGGATCTCTCTGAGAAAATTTCAGCACCTCCTCCATGGCTGTGGAGGGGAGCTTTTTATAAACATGGCTTAAGGCTTGCTACCATGGCCAATTGGGGGGTGAAATGTGCTGCCTAGGTGGAGGGAAGAGAGGCTCTAAGTTTCAATTTGGATGAGGTGACCTCTAGGTTTGAATTGGGTTTAATCTCATGGGGGTGGCTCTCGATTTTTCCATTTTCTGGCCACTAGGCCGGCCGGCCGACCAGGGGAGGTGGCCAGAGAGGTCAGGTGAGCCAAGGGAACATGTCACAATAATTAAATGTGTTTGTGGTTAGTTTTGGCAAAAAATATCTTGAGCTTAAGAATTTATGGCATTAAATCCTATGATTTAGGGGACCTTTGGTCCATGACTTAGCTTAGGTGGTTTTATGGGGTTTAGGTTGGTCACTACGGTCCAATTAATGGCTATGGAGTCATTAATTTAGTGACTTTGGGGTAGGTAAGCCATCTTTAGTGCATGGGTTCAATGTAGGTTCAAATGACCAAAGCTTGGATTTGGGTTAGGCTAGCCATTTCAATTGGCCCAAATGATTAGTCAACATTATGTAGATGATTGTGTGGATGATTGTAATGAAGATTTTTAAATGATTTTAAGTTCAATTGGAGGGTCAATTTGGAGGATTTTTTAAATTTAGGGTCAATTTGGAGGATTTTTGAATGGTCCAAATGATCATGGGAGATGTTGTGAAGATTTTTCATGAAGGAATAAAGTGGAAATTTTGAGGTTAAGGCCATCAATTTGGAGGTTAAGGCCATAAATTTGGTGAAATTTGGGGACGTGGCCAAATTTAGGGTCCTAAGGGTATTTAGGTAATTTAGGGGTGTTTTGGGGAAAAAGGCTAGGTTGGGCACTTTGATAGGGTTGGGATGCCAACCGTCATTAATAAGCCATGGACCAATGGAAACCCCATTTTGGGTCCTCTATGTACTGATCTTAGCTAAACCATAGCCTAGGGCTAGTGGGTTTAGGGGACCACCTACATGAGTCTCCTGAAAGTATCAAGGGACCAAAGTCAAGAAATTTTAGACTTAGGGATATGAGTGAGAGTGAGTGTAAGTGAGTGCACGTGAGTGCCTTAGCCCTAGACCAACCCCTGGGTCAACCCTAAGGTCCAGTAGTCCTAAGGGGACTCTCCTTGAGCTTCCTCATAATGACCCCACCTACTAAGTGCTAGAGGTTAAGAACAATATCGGAAACTTCAAGTTGAGTAAAGAAGAGTATGGAATTTCTAATGTTGAGGGTGCCTTTTCTAGTTTTCTAGGAATATTCAGCAGGGAAATTCCTATGGCTAGACCCTAGGTTACTAAAGAAAAGTATCCATTGACCAGTGGTTTTCATGCTCAAATGGTTCACGATAAAAAACATTTGAGAAGTTGCTTCATAAAGTTGATAGTATTCAAGAAGAAGCCAAGAAAATGGGCATAGTCAAAAAGGGAGAAAAATCAAAACCAGACAAGTCGTTTGAAAAGAAATTAGAAAATGTCTCAACCATATAAAGGGGTAAGCAATTGATGCAGATGCAACCCAAATAAAGACAAGAATGACAAGGCCATAGTTGTTCATAAAGGATGTAGTTTGTGGATGTAATATTCTTAGTTGGTTACAGAGGCTGTAGTCGTGACTTTAATATTGTCAGATGGAAACACATGCCGAAATTTATCTTTTTGTTTACTAGGGGACCTAACATGCCCCCGGGCAAGGCTCCCCATATCAATTGTCATTAATTAGGTTTGGATCCCAATTTGATGAAGTTGAAGCAGTTCTCGGCGATCTCCCTCATACAATATTGAAGACAGTTGCCCTAGAGGCCATAGAGCCCCCAACTGAGTACAATTTAAAATCCCACCAAGAGTTCCCTTTACTTAAGAGAACTCTATCTGAGAAAGTTATCACTACTAAAAAAACTCTGAAGTCTATTATGGTCCACCCTATTGTTGAAATTAAAATTAAGGAAAACATAAATTAAGGAAAACATTGATCACAAGGAAAAAAAAGTTCTCATAAAAGAAGAAGATGTTCCACCACCGTCAGTATTCAAGACCGGATCCAACTCTAATACTATGTAATTAACTCATAATTAGTAGAGGAATAAAAACTGTTGTATTTTTAAAGAAAAAGAAAAATAAAGCTAATTAAATCGAAGTTGGGGAGCTTGAGGAAATGGAACTTCCCTAGGACTGCTTTCCCTTAGGAGAAAATAAATTTTATTTATTTTTCAATGTTCACGACAAAGAAAATAATCATAATATTGCTAATAATCCACTTTGGTATCTTCCCTAAGAAAAAGAAAAGGAGAAAAGCTTGATTATCTCAAGGATTCATTTTGTGTTTGAGACATTGACTCTAAAGGAAAAGTGTCAATCACCATATTTTTGACAGAATGAGGTGTGTGGTTTCTCTTAAAATGAGAGAAGAAATTTTTAGGAAAGAAAACAACACCATAAGTATCAAAAACACAACACACTTATGGTCCCTACCAAGTTTCATTTGGGTGATCAACAAACTCCAATCTGAGCGCCCGCTAAACTTTGCTTGCAGCCTAGATAGATATTACCACTGGCACAAAGACAGTAATTTCACACTTATGTTAAAGCTAGACTGAGACACCGTCAAGCTTCCACACTGACACATGATGAGCTGCTTTTAAAAGCTAAAGAAACATCTGCTATCATGAATTCCTTGGTACGTATGTTACAAGCTAGGGATCATACCCGCCCACAACATGATGGCACGCCTCTGAAGACATCTCTTCCTATACTCAAAGAAAATGTATGGAGACATAAGCAATTGGAAGAAGTCTCTGATACTGTGGGTACACAATTTGCCATTTTGGATGACAATACTCCAAAAAAGATTCTGCCAATAGAAGACGACTATAGAAATTGAGAGCCAAAGAAAAGTGCTTTTTGGCAAATAGAGAAGAAAATTACCCTAATGACATAGAAAAAGAACCAACAGAAGTCAAAATGATAGAAACACGTGTCACTTCTTCTGTACAAGAAGTTCCACCATCAGGTGAGTAAGATCCAATAGAAGAATTACAAAGGTTCATAAAACAATGAGACGGACAAATCGATCACTCAAAAAGAAAATTGAAGAAATTATGAGTACTTTAGCAAATCTACTTGATTCAACGCAATTGAAACTAGCCCCAGCCATTGAGATTATCCATTGAAAGGTAGTCCATATTCTTGATGATAAGAAAGAATCGATATAAATGGAAGAAATAAGTCAAAGGAAAAAGGATTCCATTCATAGTAGAATTCCAGAGAAAGTTATAACCCAGTTGGTGGAACAAAAGTTTAAAGAAACAATGGCTCAAGTGAGAGCCAGATCCTTAAATCCAAAGGGTCGACCCTACCCAAAGGAATATGATTCCATCCAATATCCTAAGAACTATGTGCCACCACTCTTCAAAATGTTCGGTGAAACCAGTAACCCCCATCTTTTTTACGCAAGTTGTTGCAAAGCAGGGTGAAGTGATGCACTTTTGTTCCATCAATTTGTCAATAGTCTTACAGGGGTTGCTTTTGATTAGTATGCTGATCTCCCCAATAGATCTGCGGAGACTTTTTCTGAGTTAGAGAATTATTTTATTCAACGCTTCTCTGAGGCCCAACACCACATCATAAATGTAGATCAAGTGATAGAAAAGCAGAAACCATCGGAAACCTTGCAGACTACATGCTTCTCTAGAGGATCCTCATTATGAAGCTTAAACTACAGCTTCAAGAACTAAAAATCATGCAAATCTTGCTCAAAAGCATCCATGGACTAGTGGCTTTCATGCTCAAATGGATCACGATAAAAACATTTTAGAAGTTGCTTAATAAAGTTGCTAGTCATCAAGAAGAAGCCAAGAAAATGAGCATAGTCAAAAAGTGAGAAAAAATAAAACTAGTCAAGACATTTGAAAATAAATTAGGGAATGTATCAACAATAAAAAAGGGTAATCAACTGATGTAGGTGCAACCTAAAAAAAGACAACAATGATAAGGCACCAACCCGCAAAAACCACAACAGTCCTTACAAATGAGTTCCAAAAATAAAATTAGCGAAGGACAGAAAAGAAATCAATGGCAGAACAAATGAGTAAATAATATACATTCAAGATAGAAGTTGTAGCTAAAATATTCCACATTTTCTTAGGATACTAGTTAACTTGAAGGACCAACCCAATTATCATGCTTAACAAAATGCTCGAGCACAAGATTGAAGATTGTTTTGTCTTCAAAGACTAGTTATAATTTAAGTTTGAGGTAGGGAACACAGTCATCTCAAAGGAATACTTGAAAGAGCCTCAAAAAGGTTCAATCAAAGTAATATCGGATGTTGAAATTGTTCCTGTCAATCACTACAATAATAAAGTTGGATGGGATGTATCATGGGTCAAGTCGTCAAAGAAGGTTCTCAACAAGATGAAAGCTACTCAAGCCTCAACATTTACACCAAAGCTCCCATCAAAAAGAAAAAATAATAAAAAAAATGAAAAGCAAGTCGAAAAGGCTAAAGGTCATTGTAGCATGGGCGCTACTATTCCCTTTGTACCTTCTACTTCTTTTAATTCTCCTTCTTCTCCTATAATGGTTATTTCAGATCTTGTGATAAGATCCCTTGATCCATTGATTTTATATGAATTTTTCTTCACTCCTTCAGAGCTAGTTAATGCAAAGACTTTTAATTTTTGTTATATTTTTATTTGGATGATAATGCTTACAAAAACAACCAATCTCGTTTCAATACTTTAGAAAATTCTCAGATCGTACACGAAGCTGATGGGTCAAATTATAATAAAAATGACTTCAATAATGATAATGATATCAATGTTAATGATAAAAAAAAGGACAAAGACATTGCTACCCTTAATTTGCAAGGGACACCAATTTCAATAGAATTGGAATTTTTAGACTCAGAAACAAAGGAATAAGCTAAAACACTCCTAAAAGATCCCACACAAGAACAATAAGAACTAATTGAAATAAACATGTGGATCAGAAGGTTCTTACCTCCAATGATGGCTCCTAAGGAAAAAGAAAAACAAGCCATTGTACTGGAAACTGTAGTCCCACAAGTACAAGATTGACTAACTCCAAAAAAAACTGGAAAAGCTTACAATAAAGTGGACTACAATGTATTAGCCCATTTGAGAAAGTTACTAACAAAACTAAGCATCTACGATGCTCTCTTTGTATCCAGGAAATGAGAGAATCTTTGATAAAAGCCATTTGGATCTTGAAATTTGCTTAACGCAGCTGGATAGTACTTCCTAAGATGAGGCCTACTCATTGGAAAAAAAAAACCAATGTCACATATTCCGATGATGATTTATTATTAGGCACAATTGAACACAATCGTCCATTATATATCTTAGTTAACATTGACAACATCACACTTTTAAGGTTTCTCATTTACCAGGCACTTCAATTAATATTATGAGCTTAAAAACACTTTCTTATTTAGAAATCAATGTCCGTAGGCTACGATAGATAAAATGATGTACGATGCTTCAATCAACAAGGAGAAAGAGTTGTGGGGTCAATCACGCTGATTGTGAAGATCAGTGATTTAATGAAAATGGCAAAATTCCATGTTATAAACTCTGAAACATCCTTTAATGCATTACTTGGTCGACCGTGGCTCCAAGACTACAAAATGGTCCCTTTGTCACATACATGAAGATGTTGCATACTACGCCCCATTAAAGATGACAATTTTTTTCAGGGATGCAGTAATAAATACAAAATAAAAGGATAAAAACTAGAAAATAGATGAAGAAAATGAAGAAGAAGAAAACAAAATTGAAAAATACCCTGTTACTGCTCACTTAAAGGGTGTAGAATCACGAAAACTAGCATATGAAGTAGAGGCTAGGATAAGGACAATGGAGAGAAAACACAAAGGTTGAAATGAAGAAACCTCTAAAGAATAACATATGCTTGGACTTCAGCTCCAAGGAAGGAAGAAAGAAAAAGACAGAGATCATGGTGACTCCAAAGCAACCATAATTCAGTATCTTCAAGACACAAATAAAAAGAAAGTGTATCAGTCCATGTATGACAGAATTAATCATTATGTACAAGCTATGACTCTAACTCTAATTTATTCAAATAAAATTGACAGTTTGGTGGTCAAAAAAGTACATAACGAAAATATGAAACCTATTAGGTTCCAATTAGGTTCCTCCTCTTCTAGTTCTAAAACTAATGTAAAACTAGAAGAAGAAAATTTTGTAAATTCAATGGAGCTCCCAGTTGAACACTACTCTCTGCATATTCAAAAACCTGATACCTAAATTGTGGCCAGCAGACTAATCTAACCTTTTTGAACAATCATGGAACAATCAACAATGAAATCCTAACTCTAGTGGAGGTATCAAATTTAGCACTCTAGGACATCTAGATTGTTCAAAATTTTTTTTGTTGTCACCAAAGAACCAAACATCAAATCTATAGAAGCACCTGAATTTTGTGGAACCCACACTTAAGAATGCTCCACCAAAATTTGAAGAAGAAATCAAATCAACTATAAATGAGCTAAAAGAATTTAATCTAAAGTCTGAAGAAAACCCAAGATCAAGCTTCATCAACTCACTACTTAGCGACATTGAAGCAAAAGAAATAATTCAACTTCTGAAAGAAAATAAAGTTTCTTTTCTTGGAGATACAATGAAATGCTTGGACTTGTTCCAGAAGTAGCCGTCCACAAACTTAGAATAAATCAAACTATGATTCCAATAAAACAAGCTCCAAGAAGAATGCTTGTGGAAGTTGAACAACAAGTCGTGACCAAGGTTAGTAAACTAATAGATGTTGGCTTCATCTAAAAAGAAAAATACCCAACATGGCTGACCAATATTGTCTTGACAAAAAAAGAAAAATGGCCAAATTAGGATTTTTATCAACTTCAAAGACTTGAATAAAGCCTGCCCAAAAGATGAATTACCTTTACCAATCCCAGAGTTGATGGTAGATATTGCATCAACACATAAAGTCTTATTATTCATGGACGGATCATCTGGCTATAACCAAATTAAAATATCTTCAAAAGATGAACCGATCATAGGCTTTCAAACACTCATTGGGATTTTCTACTATAAGGTAATGCCCTTTGGACTTAAGAATGCTAGCGCGACATACCATCAGGCTATGGTAATGATGTTTGATGAATTCATCCACAACTAGGTTAAGTTTTATGTGAAAGTCTTAGTTGTTAAGAGTAGACAAAAGGTAGACAATTTGTACAATTTGAGAATTGTCTTCGATCAATTATAACAATTCAATCTTAAATTGAATCCCTTAATGTGTGTCTTTAGTGTCACCTCAGGGAAATTCTTAGGATTTGTTATTGGTCTTTGTGGGATTGAAATTGCCCCACTTAAAATTAAGGCGATCTTAAGTATGCCTTCTCTAAAGAATTTAACCCAACTACGGTCTTTTCAAGGTAAATTGACATATATAAGACTTTTCATTTCTAATTTGTTACGTAGGTGACAAAACCTCTCACCTCATTAACTAGTTTTTGTTACTCCAAACAGAGTAATGATCCCAGCCTCTTACCACTTGACGAGGCCTTGCACAAATAATGAAGCTGAATACAAGGCACTCATAACTGGTTTGTAACTTACAATCTTAATGGAAACTAAAGACATCAACATCTATGTGGATTCCTAAATTATTATCAATAAGATTACAGGAAAGTATAATCCCTGAGACTAAGGATTGAACAATATTTCCACTATTCATTGAAATTATTAAAACAAATCCTAAATGTGACATTTTTCCTAGTTTTTATGTGAGATAACTCTTTCAAAAATGCTTTGGCAAACCCTGCAAAAGAGTTTGCTTATTCGGAGCAGGATCATGTTCCAATTTTAGTGTAAGGATGACAATTTCTTTCTCAAGTAGATATGGACAATCTTCGCAAAATCGACGCCGATGTGAGATCATCAGCTACCAAAAAATAAGATTAAGAAGATTGGAGACAACCAATAATTGAATATTTGTAGGGAGGGAGACTACCAAATAACAGTTCAACTTCAAACCAAATCAAGCAACAAGCATTGTCTTACTCTTTGTTAAATAATGTCATTAACCGTATATATTTTGATCAGATGTGGTTGTGATTTCTAGGTTAGAAGACCAAGACATCATTAAAGAAGTCCACTCAAGCCTTTGTGGTGCACACCAATTGAGGCCAAAAATTAAAATTAAAATAAAAAGACTTGGATACTATTGGCCAACAGTAATGACAGACTGTGTAAAAGTTGCTAAGAGGTGTCACTAGTGCCAGATGCATGGGGTGGTATTTTACCAGCCTCCAAATGTGCTACACCCAACAATTTCTTCGTGGTCGTTTTAGTGTTGGGGCACATACATAGTAGGCCTTATAGAACCTCCATCATCTAGAGGCCACTGGTTTGTTCTATCCCCAACAAATTACTTCTCTAAATGGGCAGAGACAATACCACTGAAAGAAGTAAAATCAATTTAGGTCCTCCAATTCTTTAAGACACAAATCATCCACAATTTCAGAGTGACTAGAAGAATAATTGCAGACAATGGGACAACCTTCTGAAACATAATTGTATTCTATGACATGGAATAGATTGTAAAGATTCAAAAATATATAATCCCAAAGATAACAGTTTAGCCAAATCCTTTAATAAGACTTTGGTTCAAATTTTAAGAAAAACATTAACTAATAATACTAGACATTGGCATGAATAACATTCAAAAGCTTTATGGACATACCGTACCATGTATCGAACACCAACATGATAAACACCGTTTGCTATCGTATATTGGTTTGATTTTGTACTTTTGTTCAAGGTGCAACTTCGTTCTCTTAGAATAGATGTTATCGACAAAATGATGGCGACGATGGACGGCGGCGGCGGCGTATATGTGAATTTTTGGTGGGTGGTTGCGGCCCTCTCTCCTGAAAAATCTAAGTCTTTTCTTACAAAAATCCAAGGGGTGCATTGGTTTCTCTTTTAAAAGGTGTCTCCATTCAATGGATTTTCTAGAAGTTGTCTCCTCATAAGCCAATTGAATGAATTTTTGTGTCCATGGGCTATTTCCCATGTTTTTATCAAGGGTTGCTTCAATCACCTTCACCTCTTCAAATCTTCAAAATTCTGCTCCAATTAATATTTCCTCAAATAACTAACTTTGACACTTAAGCAAGGGGTACCTGACGCTTAGGCGTATATTTGGGCGCTTAGGCACCCCAGTTCATTTTGCACATTTCTTCATTTTTGTTTCAAATTTGACATTTTTTCACTCCTTTAGCATTTTCCATCCATTTGATTGTACCTACAAAAAGAACAGAAAAATACATTTCATTAAAGCGCAATATCTCAAAATTAGGTATAAAAATGTGTTTAAAAACACTATTTATTTTAGGTGTATCAATTGTCACTACTCATGAAATCTTAGATGCTTCAAGATAGGGTTAAATAAAATAAAGACAAGTTTAACTCGCTCACAATTCCAGAATTAAAATAAACAACTTAAAAAAGCTCAAAAAAAGAAAATAATAAAAGCCTCCACCACAACATATGGAAAAAGACTTTACTAAGTCTGAATTTCAAATTCTAGAACACACTCTAGGAGAAGTTTGCTCTCTCATAGGAATGGAAAACTTCAATCTCAGAGAAGATGAAATGGAAAGAGTCATTTTCACATCAAATTCCTATACCACATAGATTGTCGACCATATGGTACCAACAGAACTTATTGTTTGAAAGGTCATTTCCGCAAAAGAGCTGAGTCACAGGCAAATTATCAAGCGACATTCTAAGACAGGTGATGGTGGCAAAATCAACATCCTGGAGACATAATATTGTATACCAAAGTATTTTATGAAGAAGAACAAGAAATTATCATTGAGCATCTTAAGGAAGCACGTGACAAAGAATGAGTTAGATAATTAGAAAAGAGAGATTTATCAGAGCCCAATTGATGGAAGAAAGGAAAAGGAGAGATTACTATTCAATACAACTATTGTTACAACAATGCTGAAGACAGAGATGGTAATGGACAGATAGATCCTATGCTCGTAATCATACTTGAAATAATTAAATGACTGCGTGGAGTATATTATTGCATGATTGCATTCTTAACAATTGCATTATTAATGTTTATGAAAAAAAGACACTGCATTCCTCCTCATATTGATCATAACAACTTTGAGAGACCCTTTTGTACAATTTCTCTGCTAAATAAATGTGTTATACTCTTATGGAAGGAAATGTAGATTCGACTATTTGTAGAGTTCATCGAATCATTTCAAGTACCCCTCCCACGTGGATCAATATTGATCTTACTAGGAAATTGTGCTGACATAGCAAAACATTGTATTCAGGCAGTCAAAAAACAAAGAATTTCAATTACACTTAGAAGGATGCACCCCAACAAACGTTCATTTGATTTCCAGCCTATGCCAGAGTAGCAGAGGTTACAACCCCTGCAACAATCATGACTTTGTAAATACCCCAACACCTGAGTCATACCTGAAAGAACTTCTCTCTGATGGTAACTTGGAGTGCAAGACATCTACGGTAGGTCTCATAGTGAAGGGGATTGCCATATGACAGAAAGTGAAGAAAATTGACAGAGAATCCATTATCGAGTTAGAGGACATGCATGATGATAGACACCATTTGATATTTTGTTGTTGGAAACATGGTCTTTAATGTACTATGGACATCCTTTTTGGTATTTCATATGATCATGACATCTTTTATAGAAATGCAATAAAAAATTTTGCTACAATTGGTATTTTGCTTCCAATTTTTTCGTGTGGGTCCAGAAAAGTCAAAGCAAACAACCATAATTTAACAAAAACAAACAAGCAAACACAAATTTTGTGAAATTAAATTAACTCAATTCTTAATAATTACACCAACTAAAGTCAACTATGGGCACTGTGTATTTACCCTCAGGTGTCCCATACCCATGCAAACAAATAAAATAGATGAAACAAAGTGAACTATGGGTAAGGTGTAATTTTCTCTTGTGGACTATACCATACATTTCCTTTCCCTCTAGTAGGATGTAAGGCCTTACTGACATGGAATCACAACTTTTCTCTAGCTTCCCTATATTCCTCTTAGTTAGGATATAAGCCCTTTGGCATTCCTTACTAATGAAACAAGAACGTGACATTTGACATCTTTAAGAATTGGTATAAGATCTACTTCAATGGAATACAACATACATTTGCTTTCCTATCAGTATAACTTCCCTCTCTTCCTCTTAGTTAGGATATAAGTTGATTAGCATTCCTTACTAATGAAACATGAACTCGACATGTGACATCTTTGAGAATTGGTATAACACTTCTTTTAATTGAATACGACATCCATTCTCTTTCCTGCTAGTAGGATGTAAGGCTCTCCTTACATGGAATCACAACTTTCCTCTAGCTTGCCTGTTTTCTCCTTTTAGGATATAAATCCATCAGCAATCCTTTCTAACAAAGCAGGAACTTGATATTAACCTTTCTTGAGGGTTAATAGGACCTCTCCATGATTCCTAATGCCCTTTTCCCCCACAACCTCTTAAAGGCAAACGTGAAACCCTCATAACACAAAATAATAATATTCTCCTTTAAGAGATACCTGGTTTGTCACTAAATTCATAAAAAAAAAATTCTAAGGTTGCACTGGCCAGTTCGGTCAACTCCAATATGTGTGGCATACCTTTTCAGTGCACTGCACATAGTGGGGGCACGTTTATTGACCTCACTTTTGTGAGGACTTCCCTACTTTGACCATGACCTTAAAACATGGCTATGACCATTAAGACCTCATCAAAAAAATCCCAAGACCTCCAATCTTGTGGTTGAAATGGTTTAAGGTTTTTACTAAGTAGGCAATCCAAATTAATCCCAATGATCTAAAGGTTTTTACTAAGTAGGGAATCCAAATTAATCCCAATGATCTACGTATGCCCTAAGTCATCTCAAACCCTAGAAACCTATCTGTGGACTGCAAGGAATACCACAAATCACTAAAGCTATTTTTGGGAAGAGATTTACCAAAATTGATCTTTGGCCTCACCAGACGTCTTTAAACCCTAAAATTATACCAAAACCCTAATGTGTCCCTTTTGACCTCAAAATTTGGTAGCACCTTAGAAAGGTCAAACCAAAGAAGGCCAAGCCTAATTTGGACCAAAATTGGCTAAATTGAACATCATAACCCAATTTGAACTGACATGACCATGTGCTCAACCCAAGTCGATATGGTTAACACATTGACCATATGGTCAAGTTAGCACGATATGATCAACCCTATGCCTAAATGAATCCACAAGGTCAATCTTATTGTCATGTGAATAACTCAACCACCATCGGATTAAATTTCATACATTTCTTTTTAATTAATTAATTAATCAATTAATTATTTATTTAGAAGGAATGTCATGAAGGGCTTAGCCCAAGCCTAATTAAGGATATCCATGTTTATTCATGGCCCAAAGCCCCTTTATAATGGGTTTCCCTTGATCCAAAGACCACCCACCATGACATAGTTAACCTATTAACCCCATTCAAACCCAAAATCAACCTTTGAAAAGTTAAATGGTGAGATCATTATGAAAGAGGGCATATGTCACCTTACATGGCTCCTATCTTAAATCTCTTTGGACCAAGCTAGGGTGGTCACGACAGCACAACACTAAATAGATTATCTACCCCTTCTATCCACCAATTTACTTAAAAGACCCATCAAACCATCTTCTTCCCCATGCTTGTAGCCATGATGAGCACACCATTGAAAAATTTTATTTTGACTATCCATGGCTAATATCAATCTCTGAAACTCTCTGAGACTCTTTGAGCAGCCACCCATCTTTTTCAATCAACCCAAAGTTTCTTCATGGCCTCTAATGGCTACAAAAGAGGTGAACTCAAGAGCATTAGCACAAAACCAAACTTTATATAGAGCCTCCAAAATCACTTGCTCCCAAAAGCAAAATTCTTCTCCAACTCTTAAGCAGTCGATCCCCCATCCTTTCAGCCCCTCAAATCCATTTGGAAACCCTAAATTCTCAAACAAAAAGGACCTTTTTTGGGGTTTGACATGCACTTCCTCAAACTCAAACTTAAGCATCCCAAAAGTTCCCTAAGGTCTCTAAGACACTCTCCCAATCAAAATTAAGTCATCTCATAACCTCTAACCTAGTCCAAGACCAACCAAGCCACCATTTGGTATAGATCATAGGTGGGGCCTATTTTAATTCAAATTTAGTTGGCAGAAAGCTTTGTGAGGTGACAACGATCATGTCTGCCAAGCTCAATTGTGGCCACACCGCTTAGCACCAAGTATGGATTAAGAACCATAAAAATTGCTTCCAGTTTGGTACTTTATAAAACAAAGGGACATTTTAGGCCTGATAAATAATATGTATAGCTTCTTTTTGAGTAGAAGACGCTACAGGAACAAACCCTATGTGATTCCATTGAAAATCAAAGGATATCTTAGGGTTTGAATGTTAATGCCCATTTGGTCTAATCCCTTAGGGATGATGAACCGATGCCACCCATTTCCATGTATTAGACATAGACAACTGTGATAAGATCACACCAGCAGACTATAAAGGATGATTAGACCAAACCGCGAGCCACCTCAGCACCAGCGTGGAAAGCGTCACGAATAAGGCGATGTAGCATAGGATTTTGATGCTACTAATGATGGCGGGGCTGCCACACGTTTAAGTGGATAAATCAAATTTCTAGATTTATTTAAAAATAAAAATGCTTAATAATTCAAAATTTTATAACTTTGTGTAGAAAAATCATAAAATAAAAGAAAAATATCATTGAACTTAAACTAAGGAGAAATTAATAAAATTAAAATTGAATATAAATTATTTATAATTTTTTAATTAATTAAATACTCTCTAAAGTATTTTATTTATTAAAAATTAAATATAAATCCAAAAATCATGAAATTTGTCAAATTTATTCCTCGCATCCTTGAGAATGTTCTTTGATTATACCATGATTAGAGGATGTCTTAAAATGAAAATAACTAATTTCCACCACTTTTGAAATTCCTTTTAAAAATAATTATAAGAAAATAGAAAATTGGATATTAAAATTGGCAATTGATTAGAATATTTAGGATGATAAATCTAAACTATAAAATAATATTTTACACCCTAAAAAATAGTAAAAATGAAAGATTTAGAAATCCAATGGTAAAGATGTAAAAATCAAAAATTTAATTTTTGGCCTAAATTGCTCCTCAAGCTAAATTAAAACTTTAGCCCAGGGGTATTAAGGGTATAACATCATGGTTATCCCCTAACCATGAAAACACTCCTATGTTCTAGGGTTTAGTTTAACTTGTACTTGGGTCTAGTTTAGGTTTTATCTCATTTAAGCTTAACCTAAATAAATTTTCAATTCGATTCAACCCAATTGAAGTTAAGTTTGAACCTGATGGTTGACTTGCCTTACTTTTGTTAGGCTTAACCTAAAAACTAAAAGTGTTTGGTCTAACCATCATACACAAAACTAAACCTTTAATTGCTTGGTTTACCCATTTTATTAAACCCAAATAAATCTTAAATGTTGGGTCTAATCCATATTAGACCTAACCTAAACTCAAAGCCTAGGTGCAACCTAACTTGAACCTAACCCTAAAAGTTCGGTCTAATTAATATTAGACCTAACATAAACTCAAAGTCTATGTTCAACCTAACTTGAACCTAACCCCAAATGTTGGGTCTAATCCGTATTAGAACTAATCTAAACTCAAAGCCTAGGTTTAACCTACCTTGAACCCAACCATATATTTTGGGTCTAATCCATATTAGACCTAACCTAAAAATCAAAGTCTAGGTTCAATAAAACTTGAACCTAACCCCAAATGTTAGGTCTAAGCCATACTAAACCCAATCTATAGATTAAACCCTAATTAAGTCTAATTACATTGGACATAATTAACCTATTAAGTCTCACTTAAATTAGACTTAATTAACACTTAAACCTAATTAGGTTTAACCTACATTAGACCTAATTAACCCGTTAAGTCTTACTTACATTAAACTTAATTAATCCTGAAACCCAATTAGGTTTAACTTACATTAGACCTAATTAAACTATTAAGTCTTACTTAAATTAAAATAATTAACCTTAAACCCTAATTAGGTAAAGCCTACATTAGATTTAATTAACCTATTAAGTCTTACTAAAATAAGAATTAATTAACCTTAATCCTAATTAGGTCTAACCTACATTAGACCTAATTAACACATTAAGTCTTACTTAAATTAGACTTAATTAACATTAACTCCTAATTAGGTTTAGCCTATATTAGACCTAAGTATCCTATTAAGTCTTAATTAAATTAGACTTAATTAATCCTTAAACCCTAATAAGGTCTAACCTACATTAGACCTAATTAACCTATTATGTTTTACTTAAGTTAGACTTAAGTAATCCTTAAACCTAAGTAGGTCTAGCCTATTAAGACTTACTTAAATTAGGCTTAATTAATCCTTAACCCTAAATAGGTACAAGTTACATTAGACGTAATTAACCTCTTAAGTCTTTTTTAAATTAGATTTAATTAAACCTTAAACTCTAATTTGGTCTAACCTACATTAGACCTAATTAACATATTAAGTCTTACTTAAATTAGACTAAATTTATCCTTAAACTGAATTAGGTCTAACCTACATTAAACCTAATTAACCTATAAAGTTTTACTTAAATTAGACTAAATTAACCCTTAAACCTAATTAAGTCTAACCTAAATTAGACCTAATTAATCTATTAAGTCTTACTTAAATTAGACATAATTAATCTTTAAACCTGATTAGGTCGAATCTCCATTAGACAAAATTAACCTTTCAAATCTTTCTTTAAATTAGACTTAATTAATCTTTAAGCATAATTTGGTCTAACCTAAATTAAACCTATATAACTTACTATGTATTACTTAAATTAGACTTAGTTAAACACTAAATCTAGGTATAAATTCACTTGTACCTAATCCAAAATGTTGAGTCCAACCCATATCAAACCCAACCCTAATCTTAAGTCCTTAAGTTTAACTCAAGTTGAACTCAACCATAAATCCTTAGGCTTAACTCAAATTGAACTTGAAGTCAAAACTCATCAAGTCAACCTGACTTAACTTGGATTAACCCAAATTTATCAACTCATCAGGTCAACCTGACCTAACTGGGGTCAACCTAAATCAACCACCTCACTGGGTCAACCAAACCTAGCCTAGGTTAATCTAAATTGACCCACTTTTTCTAGTTGACTTGACCTAAATTAAGTTAACTTAGATCATCCTAATTTGAGAATCAACCTCAAATTTTGGAATAAGTTTAAATAAGCATCTATTCATGTTTAATCTACTTTGAACTTGAGTAGAAATTCAAGTATAATTTATTTTGGACTTTAAATATGTTTGCCATAACTTAAACTTGACTTAATCTAGAACAATTGATTTGAACAAGGTCAGTCTAAGTTAAGTTAATTTTAAGTTAATATGACTTAACGAATGATCAACTTGATATATTATTGAGTTAGTCTAAAGTCGAGTAGGTTTAGTTCAACCCCAGTTAAACTAAGACAATTTAGATTAATCCTATTAAACATAGGACAAGGATTAAAGATATGTCAAGGGACAACTAGCCTAATTCAGGGTTAACTAAGATGACTCAGAGACTCACTTCAGATCAATTCAATCCAACTTTTATTGGTCTAAAATCGACCTAGACATGGGTAACTTGCGGCTAAATAGGGCTTAAAAAAAGTACATTTAGCCTCAGTCAGGGATAATTTGGATAAAAAAAAGTATCAAATAAACTAAAATTAAAAACATAAAATTCATCCTAAAAGCTACTAAAACTTAAACTTTAACAAAAAAAAATGCAACTTGGTTTGAGAAGATATTTTGGATGAGGCAACTCATGGCTGCTTACAAAATATGTTTCAGTCACTAGTGACTAAACAAACTGCAAATCTCACGATGCATCGGAACCATGGGATCTTGATTAGATCATCCCAAATAAAAATAAACAAAAAGACAAAATAAAATTAATTAATCGAATAATAAGATGTAAACAACTTAAAATTTTTAACCCATAAATCCCAAAAAGGCATTTAAATTTAAATGAAATCTTAATGAACAAAGATCACATAACACATTTTTAATACAGTCTATCCTGGTTTACATAGATCTCTTAGATGACGCAATGGTTTATGTAGATCTCTTGGACGATGCAATCTATAGTTGCTGACAAAAACCTTCTGGTCAAAGTGGGTTTGACCACCTCTCAAAATAAGTAAATTAGGGTACCTCGATGACCCCTAGACGACAGAGCCATGAACATCTTGACTGGATTGTTTAAAAATTAAAAATTAACAAACAAAATAACTAAGTAAACTAAAACATAATTGTTTGTTAAGTTTTATTTGTAAGACTGCAGAAGATAAAAAAAGCAGATGTCACCCCAGATTTACTTTATATGTTTTTAGGGTATGCTAACTTTATTTTACAGGGATGGACAGTTAAAACCTAGAATAAAAAATGAACCTCAACTGAAGACAAACCTATAGGATAACCTGAAATCATGATGAATCTACTACCCTTAGGATAAAATAGGATAACTTGAAATCATGATGAATCTACTACCCTTAGGATAAAATATTAAAGTTTCTTTCCTTGACAACAAGACTGAAACCTTTCAAGAAAAGGTCGTAACCTTAATCAGGAGTATTCTTAAGTAGTTTCTACTACTTAGGATATAATTTACTATAAGGGTTTATCCATGCAGGATAAGTTGAACCCCAGAATAGGTGGAATCACCTGGTTGCTTTTCATGAAATTCTCCTCATAGAAATCTCATCAAAGTGTCTTAAAAATGATTGTGCTTTGGTCAAGCACTTTAAAAACTTCTCTATGAGGTTCACCTATAGAAAGTACTTTTCCCTAAATTCTACTTTCATTTGATTCCATTATTATTGTCCTTTTCTTCCTCCCTAAATTCTCAATTCTCTAGATAATTAAAATGATCTGAAGTAGAGAAGCATTGGGAGGGAATGGAAATATAATGAAATTCAAACTGGTCCAAAATGATAATGACATCAAGCAAATGATAAAATAATGATTGACAACGCTACTTAAGGCGACATCGATACCTTGATGATTGGATAAAATTATGGGAAGCATGAAGTATTGAATTTCATTGAATAAGTGCTGGTGAGTAGCTCTTTAGAAGGTAACCCATGAGCTTAAGCAAGTAGATTAGTTAACTTTAGGTCTAGTATATTTAAATAAGATCATAATTGTCTCAAAGAGTTTAACATGATTCTCCTAAGTTGCTATTTTTCTACTTTTTTTTTAAGCGGGGTTGTCTTAAATTTGACTAACATTATTTAAAATGTATGTTTTAGATAGTAAAATATATATTTAGCTCTCTTATTTTCATTTATTTTTGAAAGAACCACATACAAGGTATTATTGTAATGGAATAAAAATAATAATGACATGGATGGATCTTGTTGTTCTCTACTCAAATTTGTAATAATGTCAAAAGAAATTCACATTTTATTTTTATATCTTTAAGAGAAAATCATTGAGTTAGAAAGTTGATCTCGATTCTCTTTATATATATATTAATGTGATGCATGCAATTTTATTCATAATTTCCTTAATTATAATTCTTACTTTGCAATTGTGCCAAAAACTTGATCCTAAGCAAAAGATAGATAAAATATTGACATGGAAGCAAATAAGAATACGTTTATAATATTTAAATATGAGATAATACGCAATTATTTGGAAGCAAATAAGAATACATTTATAATATTTAAATATGAGATAATACGCAATTATACATATCATTATCAAGTAATATAGAAATTTTTAATTAAGCCCCGAATATTGAACCCACAGGGAAAACTACGTTATGCACTTTACAAAATAGAAGAAATTAGATAACGAATTCTACCTAGCAAATTTTTTTTACTTAAACTCTAGATGCTAAAATAAGAATGAATGTTTAATTCTTTTTGTAATTTTTAATAAATTCTACCTAGCAAAATTTTCTTACTTAAACTCTAGATGCTAAAATAGGAATGAATGTTTAATTCTTTTTGTAATTTTTAATAATTAAAAATAAAGTAATCAACTAACTAACTTAACTAGATATTTGCAAGATAAAGGCAATATAAACAAAATATTTTTTTCCTTATCATGAATCAATAAAAAGTATATGTTGTGAAAGTATTTTAATTGTGTTCTGCCAAATAGAAGCAATTATATTCTTTACCCTTACTAAAGATGCTATCTAGAACATTGGCTAATCAATAATTTGAATAGTCTTGAAGACGGGTTAGGTAAGGAAGATATTAGCTCTCACCCTATAGTTCTCTCTTCTCCCTCCATTCGGGGGCTAACATCTCATATCAAAACCTAAAACTATAAACAAAACTGGGGGCTTTAGCTCGTCACTCTAAAGTCCTCTAATTCTACACCCTTCAAATTTTATTTTCTTATTTATTTGCACTCAATCATATGAATTACATTCTCATCCATACAATCTCATATGTTTCTTACCATTAGTTGATTGAGAATTTACCATATGTTCACTGAGACAATACCATCTCGCATCTTACATGTTCTCACAACAGATATTAACATCTTAATTGGCCAAATCAAGAAGTAAATGCAGCAAGGTTTAAAATCATTATTTTCATTTTTATAGGGCAAACCATCTCTATTTACTAGTCATAATTTTTAATACTTATTTCAAAGGAAACTTATGTTTTAGGGGTAGAATTTTTTATCTTTTAATAATAAAGATTTTAATGGAACTTATAAAAATAATGAAGATTCAGATAAAAAAGAAAAAAAAAGAATTACAACTTATAAGAGTAAAATAAAAGTATTCGTAAATATTATAATTTATTAAATAATAGCTTCATTGAACTAGTAGAATAAAAAAATTAAAATCATTTAACAACTATTAAAAAAATAAATAATGGGTTTCTTTCAATTTGATCAATGAGTTTTTTTAGTATGAAGGATAATTTGAATGCCATTTTTTTTAAAATGTAATATCCTCAAGTATCAAGCTCTTTGAGTAGTAAGGTGTAAGCAAGAAAACTAAATGTTGAATTCTAATTCCATGAGTATCAATAATATTTGATATCATGATAACTATTATTATTTTTAAAGTGGATTTTAATGAAATAAATACTAATTTATTTTTTTGTCGCGAAATAGTCAAAATAAGAAAAAAATTATCATAATTTCTGCTTTTACAAGAAATGGAGTTGAAATATATATTTTATAAAATAGAAATCTTAAAATTATTTTCTACTTGTGGTATACTTTCTGATATTTGGATAACTTATGTTAGAGTGACCTCATTCCTTATGATTAATTAGGTACAATCTCTTACTTTAATTGTTGAGTTCTTCAACTTGTCTGTGAAAATACTAATAGTCTTTTATTTCACGACACTAGAGAGAGTTGAATGTCTAGTTATATTTCAAGTATATTTTTTAGTATATATAGTGGACGAAGCAACAAAAAAACTCATTATTTTTAATAACATTTTCTAACTCGATGTAAGTTGTCATAGAAGTGTATGATACAACTTAGCAAGTGGCAACAGTTGTATTAATGATTTTTTACATTCAATTAACTATTTAAAATGATGACTGGGAGGTGGATTGAAAAGTATCATGAGAAGTTCTAATTTTAGCTAAATTTAACTTGTCATTGCCTCTACTTGATTGATATTGATATCTTTCTAAGTTTTAATATTAAAAAAGTATGAATTTTGATATCTCTTCATTATTTTATTTATCCACATTTTTGTGTTTGTTGTTGATTTTAAAAAAAAATTTCAATACCTTCGGTTACTTAATTCAAATGCAAGTATGAATGATCATTTCTTAATTCCTTGAGTTAGCACTACTAGGAATACTATTGCTTTTAAATGTTTGATGTTAAAATTTTCAACTTGTAAGTAATAATAAAATATTCTAGTAACTCATTGCTATCATGCCTTATTTTGAAGAGAAATTGTGATATATTCAAGTACTTTTAGTACTATAAATTTTGTAATAAAGAAATACTTTAACTCAAACAAATTTTGTAATAAATTTATAATAATATTGGGTGAGAGTTTTGTGAACCATCTCCAATTGACCTCTTTAAACACTATAAATATAAATCAAAATTTATTAGAATAATTAATATTTAATAGTGAAGTTGTTGACTTAAAAGTATGTTGCATGATCCTTGAATTCAACTTTCATGTACACAAACCCAAATGTGAAATTTTAAATTTTGCTAGCAGTTGGGTTTCTATAATTTTTCTGGAGAAGGTGCTATTCAATTAACAATTTCAACTTATTTACTTGATTGGGTGTAAAAGTTGTAGTGTTATCTAGTTAGTAGGACTTTTTTATTACTAGATCAAAGGCAATGCTGAGAATCTTAAATATTTCCCTCATAAAAATTAATTAGATGTTACTTTGAGTTTTCAATTTCTACAGTAGTTCTTAGAAACTCAATCCAACACTCATTTTATAATCTTGATTATCCTTTCTTATTCTTTTTTAAGCTGTTTGTTGGTCACAAAGTAGTATTTTTCCATATTCCTCGATACTTTACCATTTTACTCTTGAACTTTTTGTTGTCATGGTTTGTGGTCATTGGCATATACCCATACTCATTGCATATTTAAGGATATTTGATCAAAATTTATCCAGGCAATGCAAAATTCTTATTGACAAAAATAAAAAGGCACACATATAAAAGAGTGAAAAAAAAGAGAGGAAAAAAAAGAAACTTAGGATAAAATGATAAAAACTCTAAGTTTTTATTAGATTATCAAAAGTATAAGAGTTGAGTACAATGGATAGGTGATTCAAAATGTTTCCTTAGTCTTCCATTTAGAAATTTATTTCAGGGTTTGTTGTTATAATGGATAGGTGTGTCACTATTTCAGGGTTTGTTGTTACAAATTCTTGTCGGCATATACCCATACTCATCGCATATATATATGGTTGCTTAAACTTAAGGCTAAATCTATATTGAAAATTGGTCGAACTTATTTCGTGGTAATATATAGCTATATGAATTTAGTAACTTGTATGTATGAGTGTTGGTGTTTCTTCTTTAATAAGTAGACTTTCATTATAAGCAAATAGACCCAGTTATGCCTTAAGTTGATTATATTTCAAACAATTCATGATGTTCTAATTAGTTTACCATGATCATGGTGATACACTGTAACCTAGGATAGCTCATTATATTTATCCTTCTTATTCTATTTAGGTGTCTTGAACAAAAAAGATTTTTCTTGAAATTAACCAAAGGGCATTTAGATATGCTATCATATATGTTTCTCTCTGAGTACTATATTTGGACTTTTTATAAGGGAAAAGGGATCTCTTTAATTAATTTGCTTGTAAAATAAACTATAATTATATGTGTTTACTAACACCTACGCTAATTTAAAACATAATTTTGCAGTTAACTTTGTACTAGGATTTTATCAATTATGTCTATTTAAGTTATTATAAAAGTTGTAAACATGGATCTTAATATTTGACTTAATCTTATTTGTAAAAGTAGTAAAAACGTGAGCTCCTCTTTGTAAAACTTATGGCCATATAAAGAGGTATATATATATACATATATATATTAAAATAAACCACACATGCATAAAGTCAAATGCATCCTGCACATGGGGGAATAAAAATAAAGAAAAAAAACTTACAAAGGTCTAACAAAAGGGAGATTAAGAAGATCTCCATCCAAAAGAAAAGTAAGGGAGGAATTCAAAACTTTGGTAATTATAAGAATTTCAATGTGTAAAGCTTTAGCCAACCAGTTGGCTAGACTATTAGCTTCTCTAGCGTGATTGGAAACATTGAAATTGAGGCTGGAAGCAAGGAGGAGGGCTTGCTTAGTCCAGAACAGGAGGTACCAAGGAAAATCTATCTGATTGTGTAAAGTGTTCACCAAGGTTAGAGAATCATATTCCACCAAAAGATTAGCACGATGACCCCTAACAACAATTAGGAAAGCCTAGAAGGTAGCAATACATTCAGCTTCCAAATCATCATAAGCAAGGATAGAAGATTGGAAGTATAAAAAGCATCTGCCATGACAATCTATGAACACACCCTTAATACCTGCATAAGTATTCTACAAGCTGCCATTAGTGTTTACCTTTATCCACCCAGTAGAGGGTCTTCTCCAAAAGACTAAAGAAGCAAATGAGCCTATAGTTTTTGGGCCAGTGAGGTAAGTAGAGGAAACAGGGAACTTCTTGTGAGTGATCAACTTATTAAGGTATAATAGACAATTGGTAGCCACAGAGGAAGTAGAAAGATTAGTCTCCCATTATGCGCAATGTAATTGAAATAGGGAGAAACAAAGCCAAACAGAGAAAAATAATGGAGCATTATGCGCAAAACCGACGCATGATGCACCAAAATCCAGAGAACTAGCGCATGATGCACCAATTTGGTGACAGATGTGCTAGAGATAACTTTTGTAGATTAAGGCGATTCAGGACAAGTTTTGGCGTAAATTTTCAAAGGGACACTTCTTTTAAACACCCCTTAGAGTGATTCAAAGTATCTAGACACATTTAAAAGTTTATTTATGGAGGGATATGTTTCTTGGATCAATGGACATGTATTTTGAATTCAAAAGAGTTGACTTTTGGGTAAAATTTTGGAGGGAATTTTGAATTCCTTTTGGAGGGAGGCAGCCTTTTATAAAAGAGAGGGAAGTCTAGAGCTTAAGGAGGAGTTGTGTGGGCATGTGTGTGTGTGCGCGCGTGCGTGTGCCCGTGTGTGGCTTGAGAGTGAGAGGAAGGGCTTGAAGATTTTCTTCAAGGATTGTAAGAGGAGAGGGAAGGTGACAGATTTCCTCTTCATTTCATTTCTAGGAGAGAAATGAGAGTGCTTGTAAGGAGAGAAAGACTTGAAGAGAACTTCTAGGGATTTGCTTGATAAGGATTGTGAGATAAGTTTTGTCTTTTATTTCTTTTTTTTGTAAACTTGTTTTAATATATGAAATCTGTGTTTTGATGTATCCTTCTCATGATTTTTGTGTAGTCTTCTTTATCCTTCTCCCTACTTTGAGATATGGTTTTATGAAGAATTAATTTTATTTTATACGGTTTTAAATATCAATAATTTGTGATGATACAAACTTCGTTCTTCATTTACTTTTCGATCTGATTAATTGAAATAGTAAAATGTGTTGAGAAACACATGTTCCAAAAGGGCTATGATTTTTACAATATTACAATATGGGGAGAATCAATATGGGGAGAATCACATTTGCTTTCAAGGAAGAGTATGTCATCTATGGAGTTGAGTGCAAATAAATAAGGAAATATACTTTGTTAGATTCATAATTGGAGATTTTAAGGTGACATATTAAAATCTTAAATTTGGTCGAGTTGATTGGAAACTTAGCCCTCAGGGAAGGGAGTAGTGGGAGATCTGGAGTGGAAGCCGGTATCCTCCCAGCCTAACCATAGAATTAGGGACCAAACTCTGGATTAGTCAATATTCCTTATGCACTCGAGAGAGGGAAAAAAATAGGATTGCTCATATTTCACACAAAATAATTCTTATATATTTTTAAATGATTTTGATTTCCTCACAATCCATATACTCATTGTAAAGGGGAAGTAGACTTTCTTAAATTTGAACTCTTTTTCACAAAACTTTGATTAGTCTTAGTAAATTTAACTTTAAAGTTTAGTAAACTTATTTTTTTAGTTACATTTCTATTAGTATTCATTAAACCCATTTTAATTTATCTTTCTTACTTTGATATTTATATTTTGAATGCTGTGATTTATGTTATTATCATAAGAATTTCCATCTTCCAAATTAAGACTTCATAGTAGTAGACTAAAATTAGTCTAAAGGATTTCTTACTGTGCTTCTATATGAAATTGATACTGGGACTTTTAAAGAAAGCCTTATATTACTTGAAGTGATACATGCACTTGTGTAGAACCACTAGTGTGTGAACTATTTTATATATTTTTTATAGCATTTTAATTTTGCACATTAACTACTTAATATAAAGTGGGTCAAGTTATTTGTAAAATTTTTGAAAACTAAATTACTGTGTAATTTCAGGATTGGTCAAGTTTTTTGCACTGTATTGGGATTTAAATTGACATAAAACACGGAAAAACATCACACATTGGGGGCGCATCAAGTCTTATTATTGTTAGACTTGTATATTCTGTGTGTGTGCGTGTGTGGCTTGAGAGTGAGAGGAAGGGCTTGGAGATTTTCTTCAAGGATTGTAAGAGGAGAGGGAAGGTGACAGATTTCTTCTTCATTACATTTCTACGAGAGAATTGAGAGTGCTTGTAAGGAGAGAAAGGCTTGAAGAGAACTTCTAGGGATTTTCTCGGGAAAGTTTGTGAGATAAGTTGTGTCTTTTATTTCTTTTGTTTTGTAAACTTCTTTTAATATATGAAATCTGTGTTTTATCGCATCCTTTTCATGAATTTTGAGTAGTCTTCTTTATCCTTCTCCCTACATTGAGATATGGTTTTGTGAAGAATTGATTTTATCTTATACGGTTTTAAATGTCAATAATTTGTGATGATTTGAACTCCGATCATCATTTACTTTTTAATCTGATCAATTGAAATGTTAAAATGCGTTGAGAAACATATGTTCCGAAAGGGGTATGATTTCTACAGCATGGGGAGAATCACATTTGATTTCATGGGAGAGTATGTCAATCATGGAATTGAGTGCAAATAAATAAGGAAATATACTTTGTTGGATGCAGAATTGAAGATTTTAAGGTGACAGATTAAAATCTCCAATTTAGTCTAGTTGATTGGAAACTAATGTGGGATTATTAGCCCTCAGTAGAGGGAGTAATGGGAGCTCTGGAGTGGCAGTTGGTATCCTCCCGACCTAACCACAGAATTAGGGACCAAACTCTGGATTAGTCAATGTCCTTTATGCACTCGAAAGAGAGTAAAGAATATGATTGCTCATATTTGACATAAAATAATTTTTATATATTTTTAAATGATTTTGATTTCTTCACAATCCATATACTCTTTGTAGAAGGGAGCTTTCTTAAATTTGAACTCTTTGTCACAAAACTTTTTTTAGTCTTAGTAAATTTTATTTTAAAGTTTAGTAAATAGTTTAGTAAACTTAGTTCTTTTAGTTACATTTCTATTAGCATTCATTAAACCCATTTTAATTTGTCTTTCTTACTTTAATTTTTATAGTTTGATTATTTTGATTTATGTTATTATCATAAGAATTTTGATCTTCCAAATTAAAACTTCTTAATAGTATACTAGAATTAGCCTAAAGGATTTCCTACTGCACTTCTCTGTGAGATCGATACTGGGTTTTTAAAGAAAGCCCTATATTACTTGAAGCGATAAGTGCACTTACGTAGAACCACTCGTGCGTGAACTATTTTATATATTTTATATAACATTTCAATTTTGCACATTAACTAGTTAATATAAATTGAGTCAAGTTATTGACCATATTTTTGAAAACTAAATTACTGCGGAATTTTGGGACAGGTCAAGTATTTGGCACTGTAGTTGGGATTTAAATTAACATAAAACACACAGAAAATAGCACACATTAGGGGCACATCAAGTTTTAGGGGCACATCAAGTTTTTGGCGTCGTTGTCGGGGAAGTGTTGGTAAAAAATTTAGGAGAATTTTAATTAAACCTATAAGCCTTAGTTTTGGAATTTATAGTACTATTATATAGCGTGTTTAATTATTATGTGCTTATTTTAAAGAAAATATAAAATACCAAAAATATTTTTGATATCTGTCATATTAGCTGTCATATTAAATTTGTATGCGTAGTTCAAGAGCTGCAGACCTTGAATTTTACAAGTCAGATTTGGAGAGAACTTTTGGGAGAGATTTGAAAAGACTCCATGAATTTAATGTAGAAATGGCGGATCGACGATATAATGAATATTCAGATTTAGATTATAATGCTAGTAGCTTTGAAAGAGTAAACCCCAAGAGAGTGGCAAATTTTCATGAAGATATTCTTACAATGTTAATTTCTCAGGTTGCAGATTTTGAGAGGAAGTTGGATCAATACATAGAAAGATATGACCATGAGATACATAATTCTTATTCTGATTATTACAATCTAGGTTGGGAAAATCATTTGAATTTTAATAGGAATAATAAATTTTGAGGAGAAGACCAATTTTGGGAAGATAATCAATTTAATCAGACATTTAGTCGAAATAATCATTGCTATTATAAAGATGTACTTTATTTTCCTCAAAATTTTAACTTCCACCCCTAGAATGAGGAGAATAATTTATTAAAAGAGGTTGTTATTCAAATGGAGAGTGAGCTGGAGTGTCAAGGGACCACAATAAAGAATATGGAAAACAAACTAGGGCAGATTATTAACTCAATTATTAATCATCCTCAATTTAAATCCAACCCACTTGATGAGGAGAAGGAATTAATGTTAGAAGAGGTTGTGATTCAAATGACGAGATAGTTGGAAAATCAAGAGGTTGCAATAAGGAATATAGAAAAAAAACTAGGGCAAATTATTAATGCAATTAACAATTACCCCCTAGAGATTTTACCTACTGAATATAGAAAATTTTCTTTTAAAAAGAAGTAAACTAAATTTTATTTGTCCTCAATTAACTATATTTTTAAAATTAATTTAACTTGACCTTGGATTTTAACTTTAAATGATTTAACTTTAAATGATTATATTTATGCTTGTAAATATTATGGTAAATTTAGGTAAAACTTTTTAATAACAAAGGTTAATTCTAAAGTTAAAGCTATTTGGTATGAAATGATAAAATTATGTTTTTCTTTTTAAAGTAAAGGAAATTATATTTTTGAAGTGTTAAGAATTTTAGAGTTTCATGTAAGAAGAAAAGAATGAGACTTTATGAAAAATCATAAACAAATATGAATTTATAAAGTAGAGAAAGGTAAGGAGTTTTGACTTTAAGAAGAGGATAGTGAAGTTCAAAATTATTAAAGGCTATTCAGAAATCTTCACTTGAAAAAGAAAAAAAAAAGAAGAAAAGAAAGGATTGAAAAGAAAAGAAAAATATATAAGATTAAAGATCCTAAAAGAAAAAAAAGAAAAAAAAAGAAAAATGCGTGAGGAGATGCCTAATAAAAAATTGGCTTCACTTGAATCAACTTAAGGAAATGGTTTTATTACATTTTCTAAACTTGTATTGGAGTATTAGTAGCATTACTAGTAAAGTTTGCACGAAGTTTTTTTCATGTGAATATTCTAAGTATCCTTGATATGATAAATTGCAACTTTTCTTGAAATGAATAGAGATTCAGAAATCTTAAATTTGATTACTTGGTACTCTTAGACTTAGAGTTTGAATCTAAGTTATTAAAGATTTTTCTTAAATTTTACTATTTTATTTATTAAACTAAAGTATAGAAATTTATAAGTTAATCTTTATCCTAAGTTATATTTTTATGTAGTAAAAGGGTTACTTGAGGACAAGTAGTATTTAAGTTTGGAGGAGAACACGCCTAAAAATCACCTACTTTTTCATATATATTTTATGCTCAAATTTAACGATTTTTAATGATATTACACTTTAAAGAAAGACATTTTACATATTTTTTGTTTTAGGAACAAGAAATGAAATTTTGGAGAAAATGAAATAAAAATAGTGCAATTTGGAGTAAAAACGAGCAAGAAAGAAAATTCTGACTTGACACATTTCAATATGTCTTTATATGCTTAGTCCACTTTACATTTCTCACATGTTTTTGAGTAAAACTACATTTTAAAGTAAGGTTTTTTTCATGCTTATTTTTTAGGTATATCTATTAGGAGCGAAACACAACTAAAACGGGGCGAAATAGAGCTGAAACAGAGCCAAACAGAGCAAAATAGTGGAGTTGTTATGGGGTGGCGCATGATGCGCTAAACTAGTGCATGATGCGCCAAAATCCAAAGAACTGGCACATGATGCGCCGATTCGGTGTCAGGTGCGCCGAAGACAACTTTTTATGGATTAAGACGGTTCGAGACGAGTTTTTGTGCAAATTTTCAAAGAGACACTTGTTCTAAACACCATTTAGAGTGATTCAATGCATCTAGAAATTTTGGAAGGTTCTTTTATGAAGAGATATGTCTATTGGATCAATGGACATGTCTTTTGAATTCAAAAGTGTTGAATTTTGGATAGAATTTTGGAGGGAATTTTAAGTTCTTTTTGTAGGGATAATTTTGAGTTCTTTTTGGAGGGAGGTAGTCTTTTATAAGAGAGAGGGAATTCTAAAGCTTAAAGAGGAGTTGTGTAGGCGTAAGTTTTGTGTGTTTGTGTGTGTGTGTGTGTGTGTGTGTGTGTGCATGTGTGGCTTGAGAGTGAGAGGAAGGGTTTGGTGATTTTCTTTAAGGATTGTAAGAGGATAGAGAAGGTGAAATATTTCTTCTTCATTACATTTCTAGGAGAGAATTGAGAGTGCTTGTAAGGAGAGAAAGGCTTGAAGAGAACTTCTAGAGATTTGCTTGGGAAGGATTGTGAGATAAGTTGTGTCTTTTATTTCTTTTGTTTTGTAAACTTCTTTTAATATATGAAATCTGTGTTTTGTCATATCCTTTTCATGAATTCTGAGTAGTCTTCTTTATCCTTCTCCCAACATTAAGATATGGTTTTGTGAAGAATTGATTTTGTTTTATACGGTTTTAAATGTTAATAATTTATGATGATTTGAACTCCGATCATCATTTACTTTTCAATCTGATCAATTGAAATGTTAAAATGTGTTGAGAAACATATGTTCCGAAAGGGCTATGATTTTTACAACATTGGGAGAATCACATTTGATTTCATAGGAGAGTATGTCATCCATGAAATTGAGTGCAAATAAATAAGAAAATATACTTTTTTGGATGCTGAATTGGAGATTTTAAGGTAGCAGATTAAAATCTCCAATTTACTCCAGTTGATTGGAAACTAATGCGGGATTATTAGCCCTCAGAGGAGGGAGTAGTGGGAGCTCTTGAGTGGCAGGCGGCAATCTCCCACCTCCCAGCCTAACCGCAAAATTAGGGACCAAACTCTGGATTATTCAATGTTCTTTATGCACTCAGAAGAGGGTAAAGAATAGAATTGCACCTATTTGGCACAAATTATTTTTATATATTTTTGAATGATTTTGATTTCTTCACAATTCATTAACTCATTGTAAAAAGGAACGAGGCTTTCTTAAATTTGAACTCTTTGTCAGAAAACTTTGTTTTATCTTAGTAAATTTAATTTTAAAGTTTAGTAAATAGTTCAGTAAACCTTGTTCTTTTAGTAAAATTTCTATTAGAAATCATTAAACTCATTTTAATTTGTCTTTCTTACTTTAATTTTTATAGTTTGAATATTGTGATTTATGTTATTATCATAAGAATTTCCATCTTCCAAATTAAGACTCATAGTAGTAGCCTAGAATTAGTCTAAAGGATTTCTTACTGTGCTTCTGTGTGGGATGGATACTGGGGCTTTACGTATTATATTACTTGAAACGATACGTGCACTTGCGTAGAACCACTAGTGTTTGAACTATTTTATATATTTTAAATAACATTTTAATTTTGCACATTAACTACTTAATATAAATTGGGTCAAGTTATTGACCATATTTTTGAAAACTAAGTTACTGCGTATTTTTTGGACGGGTTAAGTTTTTGGCACTGTACTGGGGATTTAAATTAACAAATAAAACACACAGAAAAATAACAAACACTAAAGGCACATCAAGATGCCCAGATTGAAACTTCCCTATTAAAGTGAATTTGTAATTTTCAGATAAGGAGGCAATCTTAAAGTCATAATAGACGAGTGCTTGTTTCCATGCTTTCTTAACGCCTTTACAAACAAATTCACAATTTGCCTTGCCTTTTATAGAATCATGATAAATCTGCGGGAATACCATTCTATCACCAAGAGTAGACCCCCTTTCAGTGCTTCCAGTCACCTCAGCATAAGTACTCTTCCCCAAAAAGGTGGGGTTAGCCATAGTAAGCTCATTAGCCAAAGAGCCATAAGTAAAGCAAGTCAAAGCAAAAGCAAAAGCAAAAGCCAAGCAAAGTAGAGTCTATTGATAGAAGAGTGCTATTTGGCTCTGATTCTATTGATGGAAGAAATAGTTACAAAGTTGGGAGGGGAAGTGGATACCCGAAGCTAGAAAGAGAAAAAATTACATGAGACGCATCCCTAGGGGTTCCACCTCCCAAAATACAACTCCATTAAAAAAAATAATAAAAACATACAAGTATACCCTAAAACACAAAATATAACCCAAAGCCAAAAGTATACGTGTAAACAAAAAATTGGTTAACCGTGTGTGTGTTTGTATATATATATATATATATATAGCATATCCAATTATTTCTTTATTATCTCATTACAGTTTTTTTTTCCATTTTTTATTTGTTTTAATTTAGTCTAAATAGTTGAGTCAAAAAAGAAAATCATTTGCAGGATGTTTCATATGGATAAATCCATACCTATCAAATTATTCAGACAATCGATGGACTCCTCCTTTCTTGTTGCTTCATGTTCAAAATATTGATATAATGTTGAATATTATGTTAAGAACGACAGAAACTACAAATCAATCAATAGATTAAATTATTGAAAAACATTATAATAAAAAAGTAATACAATAAAGTGGTTTGAAACATCAGATCAAAGTCTCGCTCTAAAAATTAAGAACTCAGCGGGGCCTTATCCAGCTGAGTTCTAATCTAGTTCATATGATTATTACAGTATTAGAGAGATGAACCCAACCCGGGATAGGAGCCGTAAAAAAAAATGCTTATTAAACCGATCAAAAGAATACCCGTTACAGTACCTATCAGCCAAAGAGGAATCCTTCTAGTAGCATCAGTCATCTCCCTCATTCTTTTTCATCAAGTGGTCATGCTAAATACAAAAATAGTCATGGATAATTATGAGGATAGCATCCTTCCGAATGGGATAAGAGAATTCCTACTATTACTTTTTCTTAATGGAAAAAATAATTGGAAAATAAAACAACTAGTACAAAAATGAGTAATAAACCCCAGTACAGACTGATACGATTCAATTCAACATTTTGTTCATTCGGGTTTGATTGTGTTATAGCTGTATAATATGAATTAAGTTTATCTTTGGATGAACTGCATCCTAAAAAAGAAATAGTAGGTACAACCAGTCCATGAACAACCATCCATCGCACTGTAAAAATTGGATAAGTTCGATCAATGGTCATTGGGAACCTCTTAAAAAGAGTTACTAAATTATTGAGTTGCTCCAAAGAATCAAAATGACCAGTTATTAAAGGAATCCCTTGTCGTCTTTCTGTGAAATATTCATTTGGCCAAGAACTTCTAAAAACATTGTAAGCTAAACCCGTACTGACGAATAACCAACCCACAATGAATAGGAAATGTATAATAATGCTATGAATGACCCAATATCGAATACTAGTAATAATATCTGCAAAAGAACGTTCTCTTGTGCTTCCGAACATGCTGAGCTCCACAAATTCTTGTATGTTCAAAAAAAGGCGGGCCGATTCCATGAAGGCGGGCCGATTCCGCCGATTCCGTGAAAGATGGAATCAGTAAATCTAAAACTATTGATATTGGATCTTTGTGAGATCATCAATTTTGTACCAAAGGCGTTTTTACAGTAGCCCGAATCAGTATAGCTATCTTTCCTTTAGCACAACAACGAAGTTTCGATCATTACCGAAAGGAAATGTTGTTGGGCTATATTTTGTGTATTGGGGTAAACTTGTATGTTATTTATTTATTTATTTGAGTGAAGTTGTACTGTGGGAGGTGGAACCCCTAGGCGTGCGTCTCATGTAATTTTTTCTCTTTATATCTTTGGGGATCCACTTCCCCTCCCAACTTCGTAACTATTTCTTCCATCAATAGAATTGAAGTCGAATAATGCTCCTTCCCTGTATGTATATATATATATATATATATATATA
>NW_018164859.1:379952-390570 GCF_001263595.1 Phalaenopsis equestris
TATATATATATATATATACCCATTTCAACTTATAACTTTAGAAAATAACAAAAAAAGACTTCTCCTCTTTTGTTTTGGCTGAAAAGCGGATTAGATCTTTACGCATATCCAATTATTTCCTTATTATCTCATTACAGTTTTTTTTTCCATTTTTTATTTGTTTTAATTTAGTCTAAATAGTTGAGTCAAAAAAGAAAATCATTTGCAGGATGTTTCATATGGATAAATCCATACCTATCAAATTATTCAGACAATCGATGGACTCCTCCTTTCTTGTTGCTTCATGTTCAAAATATTGATATAATGTTGAATATTATGTTAAGAACGACAGAAACTACAAATCAATCAATAGATTAAATTATTGAAAAACATTATAATAAAAAAGTAATACAATAAAGTGGTTTGAAACATCAGATCAAAGTCTCGCTCTAAAAATTAAGAACTCAGCGGGGCCTTATCCAGCTGAGTTCTAATCTAGTTCATATGATTATTACAGTATTAGAGAGATGAACCCAACCCGTGATAGGAGCCGTAAAAAAAAATGCTTATTAAACCGATCAAAAGAATACCCGTTACAGTACCTATCAGCCAAAGAGGAATCCTTCTAGTAGCATCAGTCATCTCCCTCATTCTTTTTCATCAAGTGGTCATGCTAAATACAAAAATAGTCATGGATAATTATGAGGATAGCATCCTTCCGAATGGGATAAGAGAATTCCTACTATTACTTTTTCTTAATGGAAAAAATAATTGGAAAATAAAACAACTAGTACAAAAATGAGTAATAAACCCCAGTACAGACTGATACGATTCAATTCAACATTTTGTTCATTCGGGTTTGATTGTGTTATAGCTGTATAATATGAATTAAGTTTATCTTTGGATGAACTGCATCCTAAAAAAGAAATAGTAGGTACAACCAGTCCATGAACAACCATCCATCGCACTGTAAAAATTGGATAAGTTCGATCAATGGTCATTGGGAACCTCTTAAAAAGAGTTACTAAATTATTGAGTTGCTCCAAAGAATCAAAATGACCAGTTATTAAAGGAATCCCTTGTCGTCTTTCTGTGAAATATTCATTTGGCCAAGAACTTCTAAAAACATTGTAAGCTAAACCCGTACTGACGAATAACCAACCCACAATGAATAGGAAATGTATAATAATGCTATGAATGACCCAATATCGAATACTAGTAATAATATCTGCAAAAGAACGTTCTCTTGTGTTTCCGAACATGCTGAGCTCCACAAATTCTTGTATGTTCAAAAAAAGGCGGGCCGATTCCATGAAAGATGGAATCAGTAAATCTAAAACTATTGATATTGGATCTTTGTGAGATCATCAATTTTGTACCAAAGGCGTTTTTACAGTAGCCCGAATCAGTATAGCTATCTTTCCTTTAGCACAACAACGAAGTTTCGATCATTACCGAAAGGAAATGTTGTTGGGCTATATTTTGTGTATTGGGGTAAACTTGTATGTTATTTATTTATTTATTTGAGTGAAGTTGTACTGTGGGAGGTGGAACCCCTAGGCGTGCGTCTCATGTAATTTTTTCTCTTTATATCTTTGGGGATCCACTTCCCCTCCCAACTTCGTAACTATTTCTTCCATCAATAGAATTGAAGTCGAATAATGCTCCTTCCCTGTATGTATATATATATATATATATATATATTGGTTGGAGCTTTGGGACCTGGTTGTTACTTTGTTTAAGCTTCTCTTTTGCTTTCCTTTAGTTCTTGGCCTTCTCAGGCTGTTAGTTTTCAAATGTCTTTGGCATAGTTACCGTTCCATTCCTTTATGGTCTCTATTTACACTGGTTGCTTTGTTCTCAGAATTTACTAGACTCTACTTTGCTTGGCTTTTGCTTTTGCTTTTGCTTTGACTAGCTTCGCTTATGATTCTATGGTCAATGAGATTACTGTCGATGAGCCCACCTTTGTGGGGAAGGGAAGGAGCGTTATTCGGCACCGATTCTATTGATGGAAGAAATAATTACAAAGTTGGGAGGTGAAGTGGATCCCCGAAGCTAGAAAGAGAAAATTACATGAGACGCACCCCTAGGGGTTCCACCACCCACAGTACAACTGCACTCAAAAAATAAATAAATAAATAAATTAAAACAAAAAAGTATACCCCAAAACACAAAATATAGCCCAAAATGAAAATAAATAAATAAATTACTTGCGCATTACATGAGACGCACCCCTATGGGTTCCACCACCCACAGTACAACTGCACTAAAAAAAAAATTAATTAATTAATTAAAACAAACAAGTATACCCCAAAACACAAAATATAACCCAAAATGAAAATAAATAAATAAATTACTTGCGCACTGAAGTTTATGAGCTGTTTGAATATATTTTCTGCAAGCAAAATACGTCGGCCATAACATATAAAAATGCAACTAACAATAACGATAAAGACGTAAGGATATAAACAATAACGATAAAGACGTAAGGATATAGAACAACAACTTGGTCATAATTATAATTAAATATGAGCTTAAGAAGCCTGACTTTATTCCTCATTTAATGATAAACACAAGAGGAAGGTCAACTTTACAGCAACCGGCCATTTCGTGTCAGCTGAATTTGGTTGTGATAATTATTATTCATTTCTAACTTTATTTCTTTGGTCAAATTAAGAATTCAATTGTACATGTCATAGAATTAATGTTATGTGGTCATGAGGAATCGATTGTAGTTTAGTCAAACAATTATATGAATATCCTGCGATAGATTAATTGCAATTATTTGGCCGTTGTTTGAGATGAAAATTTTGGGTGGGCGCTAATTTACAGTATGTTTGGAGCAGCTTGTGCGTTTCAGGATAAACAACTTATCTTTAATGGCAGCCCATGGATGGATCGCAGGGTTCGACCTGCGGCTTGCATTTAGTGTAAAAATGGAACCGCTTTTTTGGAAGCAGACAAAATGCGCGATCAAAACGGTATCGCGGCGTTTTTAAAAAAAACACTATCCACTATCGCACTTATAAGCTGTCCCAAGCGGGCCCTAAGATCAATTCAATTTTGAGGGGCTGGCGGCCATTAACTAAGAACAATATTACCTTTAATAGCATGTTGTGTAGATAAAGTGCCTCTCATTTTTTAAAGAGTAATAATGGCTTGGTGCATTTTTGATGAAAAGTTGGTTGCAAGTTGATTATATTCTTTTTAGTATATTCTTTTTTGCGTGGGGGATGCAACCAACCTTAGCCAATTAGTTGGGGGCATAGATTTTTAATGATGACATTATAAGTTAATATTAACAAAGATATTATTTATAAAAAAAGATAAAGCTGCATATGTTATGTCTAGCATAAACTTTTTTATTCAACTGATAATGTGATAATCAACTTTTTTTTATTTAAATTTCAGTTTGTCAACTAAATTTTCATTTCAAAACATTTTGTCCTTTTTAACTGAATGTTAATTTATTGCCTATTCATTAAATAGAAATATATTTCTAGTTGAAGTGTCATCAACAAATTATAAAGCATAAATCCCCAAGTTTTCTTGATAAGAGATATTTGAAATTCAAATTCGAGATCATTTGGGCCACGATTTTAGCAAATGTAGAGTCCAACTGACCTTCTCGACATAGGATGAACCCAATGATGTCAAAGTTGGTTAAATATGGGCCCGATCAAGTCCAAATCAAGTCAATACAGAGTAATTAGAGGCTTTGAATCTTCAATCAAATGATCAAATGAACTCCAAATGACATATTGATAGTAGAAATGAGCATCTCGACAAGAGGAATTCCATGAGCCTACGATCTCTCTATTTTGAGTTCACTAAGTACCCAAATCTTTAAAAAAACACATATATTCAAGGGAGATTAACATGGACCTTCCAATCAGGTGGTTTGGGATGTTACGTGCCAGAAGTCAAAAATGTCCCTTTCCAAAAGTCTATAGATAGCCCCCTCTCTTCACTTTGGAGGAGGCGAAGAAGAGAAGGAGAAGTCAAATCACATATCTTGTTCTTGGTAGGAAACTAGACTTGTAATCACCGACCACCATTAACCAACACTCTTCACCACCACCTACCGACGCCGACCAGCAGCAATCAGTGACCACTACTTGCAACTTTTGTAGCTAGTCTTTTTTAGCTAAATAATGATAAGATAATTTTTAGTGTAAAAATGTAACGATGTTCTCCCTTTTGTGTGACAAGAACTTACCTCTATACTTGCAAGCATATTGTGGATTACTTTTACTGGGCTAGGCCCTATAGCTTTTTCTTTTAGAGTCATTCCACATAAAATATAGTTGTCTACTCCCGCAAATTTATTTTTATATGTGAGTGTGTGCTACATCTTCGTGCAACCCTAAGATTTTAAATTAATACTTTATTTTTGTGAATTTTGCAACGCATAACAAGAATAAAATCTAAAACTTATATGAGTATATGATTGAAAATCTTACTTAATTTGAGAGTAACTAACATTAATCCCTTCCATATAATGACTTAGTACATATATAAGTATTCTATGAATTTTTGGCTAATTTGTTTGCTTCCATAGTTTTGGCTATTTGAAAAACTATATAACCACTCATAGGTCTTATATTTTTTCTAAAAAGCAAGTTAGATGATGGAATATAATACTTCTTACAAATATTGGAAGTGACTCCAAAATGCTTTCAATTTTGGCTATAAAATTTACCATTATTTTCTTCTGTCATTTATACTTTTTTTTTTTAAGATTTTTATTTGTAAAAGGTTTGAATTATTAACCAATCTAGTATATCATGGTGCGGAAATTTTCTCAGTAGTTCTTTAAATCATTTCGCACTTCATAAAAGGATTCCCCTTCAAACTTACAAAAAGATGTAATATCATTTCTATGCTACATAGTTTTTTATGGTGGAAAATATTTAGCAAGAAATAAAAAGATGTAATACCATTTCTATGCTGCATAGTTTTTTATGGTGGAAAATATTTAGCAAGAAATTTATGAGCCAAATTATCCCAAGTTCTGATAGATCTAGTTGCTAACAAATTTAACATATCTTAGCCTTATCCTTCAGTGAGAATCTAAGAAGTTTAAGTCTAATAAAATCATTCAAAACACCATTAAATTTAAATGTAGCACACAATTATAGAAAATTGATAAGATATAAATTTGGATCTTCAGTTGGTGCTCCCCCAAACTGATTATTTCATACCATTTGAATAATAACAGGATTAGGTTGAAATGAATTAGCCACTACAGTAGATTTTTGAATACTGCAATGAAGTTCATCTACTGTAGGGTTTGCATAATCTCTTAATGGTCAAAATTCTTGATTAATTTCAGCATTTTGATTATTTAAGTTTGCCCTTTCTTAAAATTTTTTATCCTTTTCTGTGTTTTTGATTTTTTTTATTTTTCTAATAGTTCTTTCTAATTCAGTCGTAGGGCACTAGTTCTTTAGAACCGAAATTACGCTTACATTACTACAAACTAAAATAAAATCACAAAAACGAGAACTTATATAAAAACAACACTACAATATTCCTATAATAAATCTAAAAGTTTAAATTAGACTTTCTAAAAAAAAAGAAAATGCTTTCCTAAAAAAATTTTTCAAAATATAACTAAATTGTTTTTATTTTATTCCCCAACAATGGCGCCAAACACTTGATCCCTACTTTTACGACAATACTATGAAATATGTGTGGTTATATTCTCATTTTTCTTTGTTTATACTTTTTTCATTACAACAACACCAAAAACTTGACTCTGAAGCAAATAAGAGTGCAATTATTTTTTTTAAATATTGGGACTCTAAGAAAGTATCATATCATTATCAAGTAATATAGGACTTTTTGATTAAGCTACAAATATCGAACCCACAGGAAGAATTACAATCTTTTAAGAAGAAATTAGATAACAAACTCTATTTTGAAAAATATTTTTACTCAAATTATAGATGTTATAATAGGAGTGAAAGTTTGATTCTTTTTGGTAATTATTGATACTTGAAAATAAAGTAAATAACTAACTAAATTTAATTAGATTTTTGTAAGATAAAAGTAATATAAATAAAATATCTATTTTTTTATCATGAATCAGTAACAAGTATAAAATTTATGTTACAAAAGTATCTAAATTGTGTTGTGCCAAATAGAAGCAATATTATTATTTACCCTTACTAGAGATGCTATAAAGGATATTGGCTAATTTAAAGTTTAAATAGACTTGAAGAAAGTATTTAAAAATTTCTAAATCATAGGTTATTTATTAATCAAACATGCTACACAACTAGATACATTGAGTCTCTCTAACATCTCGTATTAAGACCTAAAACAATAAACCAAATTGGGGGCTTTAGTCTATCTCTCTATACTGTAAATTCCTCTAACTCTACACCCTTCAAAGTTTATTATTCTATTTATTTGCACTCAACCATATGACTTACATTCTCATCCACACAATCTCATGTGATTCTTTGCTTTAGTTGACTGAGACAATATCATCTCAGATCTTACAAGTTCTTACAACAAATATTAACATATTAATTGGCCAAATCAAGAAGTAAATGAAGTACAAGGATTAAATCATCACAACTTATTCCAACATTAAAGATAAATACTTTACATAACTTCTATCAAACACTTAATTACTTATCATTTTAAGGAAAAAGATAAAGAAAACTACTCATAATTCATGAAGAAAACATAACAACACTTAAGTTTAAAAATAGAAATCATGTAGACACACAAGAAGTCTAAATTAAAACTAAATGTAGTCACAAAGATAAAAACTTATCTCAAATTCCTCTCTACCAAGCTTTTGAAGTTCCTTTGAATCTCTTCCTTTCTCTTACAATACTCTCTACTAACACAAATATAACTCCTCCATTTCTTCTATCTAAAAGTATCCTAATTATTCTATGATAGGGGCAGTAGAAAGAAGTCTCAAAGAGAGTGGGGCGGCGGCCTCTTCAATTCAATCCAAGTCCTCTTATAATTTTCCAAAAGGTAGTTTGGTGTCTCTTCAAAAATGTGTCCACATTCAATAAATATTCCAAGTGTTGCCTCCTTTCAATAGCCATTTGAATGTACTTTTATGCCCATTAACCACAAACTACATTTTCACCAAGAGTTAATTTAAATACCTCTTCAAAAAATCGTCCAAATTCAGTGAATTTTCAAATAACTACCTCTGGCGGATAAATGCGAGGTCTTCGGCTCTTAGGCATGGTGTTCTCTATTCTCCTTAAGCTTAAGCACCACCCCTTGGTGCTTAGGCGCCGCAGTTCAATCACACACTTTCTTTATTTTTGCTCCAAGTTTGATTCTTTTTCACTCCTTTCACCATTTTTCATCCATTTAAGTGTACCTGAAAGATAAAAACGCAAATACCTTCCATTAAAGCGCAATATCCTCAAAAATAGGTATAAAAATATTTACATAAACGCTATATATTTTAGGTGTATTAACAGGCTAGAACCTTTAATAATTTGGTCATTAGTTCAGAACCTGAGGCATGGTTGGTCTTAATAGAGAATGTGCAATGGGTAATCTGAAATTGAGAGGTTAGAATCAACTCAACACAAACATATTAAGTAGGAACTTAACTTTACATTAGCTAATGTTCTTTATGCACTAAGAAGAGAGTAAAGAATATGTATACTCCTACTTGTCATAAAACCTCATTTTTATCTTTAAGCATTTGATTCTTACATTGTTACATTGATTACAATCTCATTACAATCTCTTTGCAAGGGAATGATTTTTTATTACAATCGTACTCCTTTACACATCTGTATTTTAAAAAATTTGCATTTGCTTTTAGCTTTAGTTTAGAATTAGAAAACTTTAGTTTATAGCCTTTTACAGATAGTTTGATATTATTATACTACACTTTTTTTATAATCTGAGCAGAACTATTTCTAAGTTGCAATAGAAATTCACTTATTCCCTGTGTTAAGTACTGGGGTTTTTAAATAAAATTCTATATTACTTGAAACGATACGTATACTTGCATTGAACCTCTAGTGTGAATTTTATAAATTTTATAACATATTTATTTTGTACACTAGCCGCTAGTATAAATTTGGTTAATTTTCTTGCCATCTTTCAGAACTTAAATAATTGCATAATTTTGGGTCGGGCCACACTCCGAACTACATATACACAAACTAAAGTATACACTAGGTAATATTTACACAAACAAACAAGTCAAATACACAAGAAATTTAAAAACAACACACAAAAACACTTTTGTATTTTTCTTTTTGAATATGTAAGCACACAATTTAACAAAAAAAAAAATTAACACTACAATATTCCAAGTCTAAGCTTAAAAGATTTGACTAAAATTCTCCTAAGTTAAATACACCATCGTTCCCTAGTAAAGATGCTAAAATCTTGATACCTTTTTCGGGTGCAACTACACTCTGGGGTCTCACGCAAGTGCACGTGTGATATCAGTAATATCAAATTTTTGAGTTTCAAATGTTGATCCCATACAGAATGATGGAATTAAACTTAGGACAAGTTCTAACCTTTTGATTTCATTCTCAGTCTTAAACTTATATTGGACTAAAAGTCCTACAAACTAATCCTATAGTATATAAGGAAAATGTAAAGTTAAAATCCTACAAAAATCCTACTGAACTAGATGTTGAATTGATGAATATTAAGGTCTAAGCTAACCTCCCTTGTAATGATGTAAGTGGAGTTCATAAAATGTAAAGTGCAAATCATAAATGTGACTAACGGCAAATAGGAGCAACTCCCTTGTTCACCCTCACTTGAGTTCATAAAGTAGATTAATTAAAATGACTTTAATTCCTTAATCCCATCTTTAACCCTTCAAAGAATATTTCTCTAACATTTGCATCTTCCTACGAAACATATCAACCTATATCCCATTGTTCAACGTTACAAACCTAGTTAATTTCATCATAGCTCTCTCGAGTCATTATGGTTCACAGCACAATTTAACATTTCACTTAGCTGGAATGAAAAGTAAACAAAGATTTGAAGGTTAATCATCACATTAAGTAATTAAAAGCAATTTCACAGCACTTAACAGTCGTCCTACACGTTCTACTCAATCATACGTTCTACTCAATCATCACAACGTAAGGTAAAGAGTACTACTTAGAAAGAATGAAAGAAACCACACACCAAATTATTGGAACAAGGGAATTTCACTATCCAAATGTTTACAATAGAAGTAACATAAGAATAACATAAGAAACATATATTCCTCTCCTTTACAATGACTTAAAGGTCCTACAAAAACGCTCCTCCTGACTCCTGGTTGCTTCTTTTGAAGGATCTCCATATCCTTTGCTCTAAATGAAGAGGAGGGAAGGGATTCTATAGCAGGCTATCAACTCACATCAATCTCCCTAAATTCACCAATCCTAAAACTAACAGCATTGTCAGCACAATTTTTTGTTGGAGGAGTTGCCCGTAAGAAGTTATCAGTCACCGAAATCAAAATCTCATCCCCCGCTTTGGAAGGACGACGTTTTAATTTACATATATATTTAGTTTAGAAAAATATGAAATCAAACTAGACCCCATGTTTTTCATAGTTTAAATGAAAGAGCGTTGTACCTCAAATCTTGTATCTATCCCAAAGGATAAAAACAAGACTTGAGTATGAGACTCGATCAAATAAACTAAGGAATATATGACATCCGTTTGATCTGCGAAACCTTTATATTTGCAGACAAGTTCTCCTATTTAATATAAAGAATTAAATAGGGTTTATATTATACTGGGTTCGGACATGCTTTCTATAAGGGTAAGTCAGTATAGTTAATTACATCTTAAATGACTAAAGTTACCTAAGAAGACTCTCGATAAAAATCAGGAAATATTATCTTCAAGGAATTTCAAAGGGTAAGACTTTTCAATGATATCAGACGTAGCGGTGTGAAAGGGGATTGGTTCAAATTTGGAACATTTTGTTGTAGAGTCCAATGAAGCAAGAACTAGAGGATGTCATAAATCGAGAGGAGAACCCTGGTGACTTCTCAAGCTATCCTAATGTTTGGCTTCATTAATGAGGAGAAATATTTAACCGTTTCATCCTGCCAATTTTATTAGTTAGGGCTTACATTTGTGTGAAACTATCAAAAAAACTATCAAACAAATAGCTTGGAAGATGTGACGATTTAAGTCGTGACAAACGATAACCTCAGAATCTTAAGACGATTTAGGGCTTATGTTGTATAGCAGAGTTGTAGAAAGAATTAAAGATAAGTTGAGGATTTACGTTACATAAGCAAGCAACCTCAAAGTCCTATGGCTTTGTTATTTAAGTTTAAGGAAGAAAAATTGGTTTAGTTGGGGAAGATAGGTTTTGTTGTTGAAGATGGTTGTGTTGCCCACCATGCTAGCTCCAAGCTCATTGTCGTGACAAGTTTGAGTTTTCTAGTGTGCCAAGTTATGATGTCAAATCAGGTGGCCCTATGGTTGTAGTTCTTTAAATTTTATGGGGGCATGTTAAAGTTGATTAGAGCGACATCGGTTAGGATCCTATAGTTCCCTCGTTTTGGCACCACTATTTTCTATTGGATTCACTTAGTCCAAATGAACTAACTAAACTCAACTTAATGAGTTCCATAATTTCATTTAGACCATGGGAAGC
>NW_018164859.1:390759-396062 GCF_001263595.1 Phalaenopsis equestris
AATTTTGGTTTTGGTATTTTGGTTTTGGTTTTGTGGCTATCCTAATAATTTTAGTTTTCATACAGGGAGACATCGTTGTTTAGCATGCAAATTTGTGTAAGCATAAAAGTATAGGAAAGACGACGCTGAAAATTATAAAAGCGTACCTGATGAGTCTTCTCGTTCCACCACCTGAAACTTAAAATGCATGTGAGGGCAGTTCATGTAGAGGCAAAAAAATATGGTTTTGGCAGTTTTCCTAATCCCATGTCATATCTTGGTGGGTCCTTAGGAGTTTAATTAATGATGATTTTTTCAAGCAAAACATATTAAGTTTAGTAGATCTCCGATGTATCCAACAGATCTAGAGAAAGAAGCAGGTCTGTGCTTCTCTCTCACCACGTGGTGAAAAGTCTCGAGCTCATTTAAACTTATTATGTTGCTTAATAATTCATCATGTAAATATCCTTAATGCTAAGTGAGCATTGATGTCTCAATTATCCCTAAGAATAGTTATCACTTGTCATTCAATTTAAGAAGTATGTGGGTGAAGACCCTTAAAGAGGGCAAGTTAAGAGACTTAGCCAAATTTTGACTTGGGCTTGTAGTGTTTGAAAGATGTTTTAATTTTTAATGATGTTTACTTTTCTGATCCTTTTTTAAATGAAAATTGATTTAACCTATATCACTACTAAGCCCTTAAGATTTTGGTGAGTGTCTTAGTCATTGCAAATGAAATTGACTTATAAGTGATGGTGATGATTCATATTTTTTGTTTTTTGTTCATCAAATAGGGGTATTAAATTAGTGAGTTATTAACACTCAAAATCATACCCCTAAATCTAGGATCATTTAATCGGCTAGACTCCCAAATTTATGTAATTTAAGAAAATTACAAATTTATCCTTTTTAATTAGGACAAGTGAGGTTGGTTTCTATCAGTTAACCCCTTGGATTTCAATCATCCAAATATGTTAATCAGAATCAAAGATTTCTCATTTCCCATTCTGAAATAAGGCCTAAATGTTAATTAAGACTAAATTTCCAAAATTACACATTTGCCCGGTTCTATCACTTCATAATTCATCAAATTTAATCCAAATGACTTTAAAATTTTTTATCCTACCTCACTCATGGCTCAATTGAGACATCAGAGGAGAAAATGTGATTTTTCAAAATTTAATTTATCTATATAATTATTTTTAATGCAAAAATAGGATTTTTCAAAGAAAATGTGTAACTTGACCAATGCAAATCCTAATCTCTTGAAATTTTTACCGGAGGTGGGCTTAGACTAGAGAAGCCTTTGGACTAAATTTCATGATTTTTTGAATTTTAGTTGAAATTTAAGAATTATTTTAAGTTATGGAGTGTTTATTATTTACAAAATATTTTAAATGTGAAAAATTAAGTTTTATATTTTCATTAAATCTCTCTAATGTCAATCTCTTTAATGTCAAGGGACATAGAGAATCAAATTTCACATTTTCTTGATTTTTTTTGAATTATTGGAATTATTTTAGTAAGAAAATCATTTTTAGCCTTTAAAAATTATTTTAAGCTTCGAAATTCAATATCTTTATTTAAAAAATCAAGAAAAATGTCCCAATTAATCCCAAGTGCTTAGGAAGCAATTTAGAATATTTCAATGAATTTTATAATTTTTGTGATTTTTATGGATTTTTAATTATTTAAATATTTAAAATAGGCTAAAAATGAAGTTTTTATTTTTACTTCAAATTTACTTTTATAAAATTCCTTTGATCACAGAGAACTCCAAAAACCAAGTTTTTATAAATTTTTTAGTTATATTTTAATTATTAAAAATCATTTAATTGCTAAAAATGTTAATTAACTTGAAAAATCAATTTAAGATATTAAATGAGCTCTAAATATTTTGAAATTTTTATGAGGAGTTCTCTAGAGTTTATATTTTAGTAGAGATTAAAAATTAAGTCATTTAGATGTCTATATTATCCAAAATTAATTTTCTTTGTGTTTTAGAGTTGGTGAAGATTAAGTGTTTTCTTAATGACTTAACTTATTAAATTATTTCCAAAGGATCCTCTTGTCATGGTGACCTTTCCAAAATTTTCTTAGAATTTTATAAGAAATATGCTAATTATCATGATTAATTTATGCAAATAATAGACATAAACTTAAAAATTATGGATTTTTATCTAGGAACCTCCCCTAACTTTAAAAAAATCAGAGGATGTTCCCTAAGACAGAAGCAACAACATGCTAAAATTTCAAGTCATGGTGATATTACTACATGCATGGAGAATCAAAACACTCAAATCAGTGTTTAATTAATTTAAAATAAAATATGCATCAAATGGACTCCAAATCATTTTCACATTGTTTTCCTCTGTTTACCGAGCAAGAGGGTGTTTTATTTTTTTTTATGACTTTTCTACACTAAGATATGAATTTTTAAAGCTAGCGCTATTTATTTAAATAATAAAATCCCTATTTTTTTATTTAAACGACGGCGCTGACTGTATCCTTGGCAGCTCCGAAGGCATGCGTGGCTCGCTTTGGTTGGACGTCGCCATCCACGTAGCCACTGAATCGACCCGCAGTTCATGTAATGAAGCGCTGTCCAGCTCGATCTCCTCCGTCCATCCGATACACACGCGATCGCACGACTCCCCGTCATTGTCCCTGATATAGTGATCCCGTGACCGTCCACACTAAAACCCTAATATCTCGGCCTAGAATCAACCAAATCACTTTGGCTTTGATCCTATGGACTCGTCTAAGTGGGACGAACATATCCATATGATAATCATACAATTAAATCATGCCTAATCAAATGGAGAATCAAAATAAGCTCGAGAGGAAGAGGAGATCAATACCTTGGCTCTGAGAAGTAATGCTTCAATCAGAGGTGCTCGACACATTCGTTGGGGTCCAAGGAGGCTAGGGATTAAGCCTCTGGCTCTGGTGCAAAGCCTAGGTAGGAATTCGATCAAGCCCGATTTTAGGTGTTGGTCTAGAGCTACGTTAAAGTCTCTGTGGAAGGGGGATTTGATGGGGCTTTTCCTTCTCTCACTGTAGTGAAGGTGTGGGTGAGTTTAATTTGGTTTAATTTGAGTTTAATTTGATTGTTTTGGAGTGTAGGAGGGTGGAGAGCTCTGTCCTGGTTTTAGGCAGAGATTTAAGCTCAAAATTGGGCTCCGGCAAGGGGATTCAGGGCAATGTGGTGGTTGGATTGCACTGAGGAGGTCTCAAAGAGGCTTTGGGATAAGAGAAATTTCCGGAGCACCTCCCACGGCCGTGGATGTTAGTTTTTTTAAAAATGGCAAAGGGGTGGTTCTCAGGGCAAATTTTTGGGTGTATTGTGATGCTTAGGTGGAGGGCAGAGGAGCTTTATCATTTGATTTGAGTGAGGTGGACTCTGGGTTTGATTTGGGTGAAGTTCAAGATGAGGTGTCCTTTGCTTTTGGCTTCTCTGGCGACTAGGCCGGCTTGCCATGGAAGGGGGAGGTGGCTAAGAGCTCATGGAACCCAGGGGAATATGTCACAGTAATTTATTGCAGGGTGGTTCTCAGGGCAAATTTTTGGGTGTATTGTGATGCTTAGGTGGAGGGCAGAGGAGCTTTATCATTTGATTTGAGTGAGGTGGACTCTGGGTTTGATTTGGGTGAAGTTCAAGATGAGGTGTCCTTTGCTTTTGGCTTCTCTGGCGACTAGGCCGGCTTGCCATGGAAGGGGGAGGTGGCTAAGAGCTCATGGAACCCAGGGGAATATGTCACAGTAATTTATTGCAATGAGGTATTGTTTTGGCAAAGATATCTTAAGCCTAAGAAAAAATGGAAATAAAATCCTGTAACTTGAGGGACCCTTGGTCCATGGCTCATCTAGCTTGGGTTAGATTGTTTTTGGCTCAGTCTTAGGGTCCAACTAATGGCTGTGGTGGAGTTAATTTGATGGCTTTGGGGTGGTTAGGCTATATTTAGTGCATGGGTCCAAGTGGGTGCAAATGACCAAAACTTGGGTTTCGGCTAGGCTAGCCATGTTAATTGGCCTAATTAATTGTTACATTTGGTGTAGGTGATTTTAAGGAAGAATTTTAGTGTAGGATGGAAAGGGTTTTGAGTTCAATTGGGAGGTTAATTTAAAAGATTTTGGAGATTTGGTCAATTTGTGCATGTTGGGCTAGACTTGGGTCTAGATTGGGTTAGCCTTAGGCTAAGTCCAAATTAATTATTCAAAATGGTCAATAAGAATGCCATGAAGATTTTTCATCATGAATTGGGCGCCAACTTTGGGGTTAAGACAATTAATTTGGTGAAATTTGGGGACATAGTCAATTTAGGGCAAAATTTGGGGCTTTTTTGGATTTGGGTTGGAATTAAGTAAAATTGAGGTTTCACCAAGGCTTTGGATTTTGGTTGGAATTAAGTAAAATTGAGGTTTCACCAAGGCCAATTGAAGGTCAAGTTTGATTTTTAGGAATATTATAAAGAGTTTACAACATAAATTGTGGTCAACTAATTGGGCTATGGGTTCAACTTGTTGAGATTTGGTCATGTGCCCAAAATTTGGGGTTTGACCTATATCAAAATTGGGCTCAAAGCATGGGCCAATTGAGCTTGGATTTCATTTATTTTGGTCACATTGAGGGTTTTGGTCACATTGAGGGTGATCATTTATTTTGGTCACATTGAGGGTGAATTTTAGTTTGGAATTGATTGGGATCAAATTGATGGACAATTGAGGTAGATTTGGGGAAAAATGGGTCTTTAAAAGGCAATTTTGGGTTTTTGGTCAAAGATGGTCAAATTGGCCAAATTGGGTCATGTGGTAGTTGAGGAAAATGAAATTAGGAATATTTGAGAGGTTTTGGAAACTTTTTGGGTTTTTTTGGAAGTTTTGAAATTTTGGGCTAAGGAGGGGTATTTTGGTAATTTGGCAAATTTTGGCGATTTTGGGTAGTTTGGGTGTTTTCAAGGTGTTTGAAATGATTTTTGAAATAATTTGGGTATTTTGGGTAAATTTGGAAACTTTGGCCAAATTTGGGGTCCCAAGGGCATTTAGGTAATTTAGGGGAGTTTAGGGGCAAAATGTTAGGTTGGGTATCTTGGTAGAGTTAGAGTACCAATCACCATTAATAAGCCATTTTGGGTCCCCTATGTACTGGTCTTAGCTAAACCCTAGCCTAGGGCTAGTGGGTTTAGGGGATCACCTACATGAGTCTCCCGAAAGTTTCAAGGGACCAAAGCCTAGAAGTTTAAGTTTAGGATTGTGAGTAGTTGTGAGTGCAAATATGTACCTTAAGCCCTAGACCAACACCCATGGTCAACCCTAAGGTCCAG
>NW_018164859.1:396077-403547 GCF_001263595.1 Phalaenopsis equestris
TAATGACCCCACCTACTAAGTGCTGGAGGTTAGGACCAATATGTGGAATTTCAAGTTGAGTAGAGAAGAGTTTGGAATTTCTAATTGTGAGGGTTCCTTTTCTAGTTTTCTAAGAATAGTCAATAGGAAAGTCCTATGACTATACCTTAGGCTACTAAAGTAGAAAAACTAAACCTCAACCAAAAGTGAGGTCAACAAATGGACCCCCAATAGGTGTTGTGTCTTGGGAAAGTACACCGCGCGTATTAGCGTTGACCGATAAGATCAACAAAATCAATATAAATTCCTAAGTCAACAGACCTGGAAGTATGTGTAGGGTTGTGTGTGTTATTTATTTCCATTGAGGAAATTAGCGGGTGCAAATTTGATCAAGTCAAAAAGTTGGGACTCTCAGTGGGGATTGGATATTTGACTTCGAGTTATGAAATTCTAGAAATTTCTAGATGATGGGAATCAATATGTAAGTACTGACCTCAAGGTAGGAATTGAAATTTAGATATCAATTCCGAAAAGAAAGGGAGGGTCGGAATTTAGGTACCGACCTCAAAAGGTGAGAATCAGAATTTGGGTACTGATTCAAATATGAGAATTGAAATTTAGGTATTAATCCTTAAGAAGAGAGTCAAAATTTAGGTATTGACCTCGAAAGGTGAGAATCAGAATTTGGGTACAGATTCAAAAATGAGACTTGAAATTTAGGTATCAATCCTCAGGAAGGGAGTCAAAATTTAGGTATCGACCTCAAATATAGCGAATCAGAATTTAGGTACTGATTCGAAGATGTGAGAATTAAAATATAAAGATAATTCTAAGAAGAGAGTGTCAGAATTTAGGTACCGACCTTGAATATGGTGAATCAGAAACATATGACTGGTTGGAATATGTGAGAAATGAAATATAGGGACAATTCTCAGAAGAGAGTGTCGGAATTTAGGTACCGACCTCGAACATAGTGAATCAAAAACATAAGACTGATTCAAATATGTGAGAATTGAAATATAAGGAAAATTCTCAAAAGAGAGTGTTGGAATTTAGGTACCGACTTCGAATATGGTGAATCAGAAACATAGGACTGAATTGAATATGTGAGAATTGAAATATAGGGACAATTCTCAGAAGAGAGTGTTGAAATTTAGGTACCGACCTCAAATAGGGTGAATCAGAAACATATGACTGATTTGAATATGTGAGAATTGAAATATAGGGCGAATTCTTAGAAGAGAGTGTCGGAATTTAGCTACCGACTTCGAATATGGTGAATCAAAAACATAGGACTGATTCAAATATGTGAGAATTGAAATATAGGGACAATTCACAGAAGAGAGTTTATTGTGTTGAATTTGCAGAAATGTGTTATGTGAAAAGGTTGATTTTGTTGAAGAAGATTTGTAGAGTTTTGAGGGGCTTTGTACAGAATGTGAAATTCTGTGGGGATGTGAAGAGAGTTAATGCAGATAAAGATGGTTGTGTTGCGCGCATAAAGAGTAAGAAACTCCGAAACCGAGAGAATCCACTCAACAAATTCATTTTCTTCTCTTGTTATTTTTATAACATTTAATTTTTCAAAATATGTCATTAAAATTTTTATTTTAGTTGGTTGATTTTCAAAAAAAATTTGTTTTGTTGTTTGTTCATTTGTAATTATTTTTTATTTGAGTTCTAATTTACTGTTAAAGGTTCATTGTTTCGTTCTTCGTTCATTGAAATTCTGAACCAATGCATGGTTCGTGGCTTCCATCCAATACACAAGAAAGGCCATTGACAAAAAGGCACATTTCTGAGAGAAATCTTCATTAATCTGCTCCAATCAAGATGTCACAGATCAAACATAGGCTAATGCCTCAAAAATGTAGAATATATAGTCCATATCAAAGTACATCGAAAACATCTCATGCTGAGTATACATTGTAGGTTGAGTATATTTGATACATATCATGTTGCTGTAAAAAAAAGTGAACCCTCTGAACATCTGTATCAGGTATGAAGAGCTCCTGATCGAGCAGGCCTTCTAAGCCATGCTTCAAGACAAGAGATCCCTTTGCATGTGCATGTACTTAGAGGTATGACCCTCTCACAGCTCGTACGGTAGCAGCTCTTCTAGTTCTGGGTCTGACAGAAATCTATATGGTGCTTTGCTGTCGTCCATTCTGTCCATCCTACGGAAGGTTACGAACACCCTACAGTGTCACACCCCTGGGATGTAGTGCTTGGCGACATCTGCCTCGTTTCCTTTCAGGACCAAAACTGAACCAACTGGCAGCGGAATCTCTACAGCTCCTCTGAACTCGTCAGGGCTGAAAATGTCAGTTTCTTCTCCAAATAATATATTGTTTTTGCTCATGAATGAGACCATGCAGAAGGGCCTCACAAAATTGTGGTGGTCTATATGGGGAGGGATGCAATCACCCTCATCATAGATGTTGATGATGAAGCTATTCGGGATGCAGGTAGTTGGCAGTATGCTCCATCTGACCGTCCTCTTGATCATCCACTTTATTATAGGAGGTAGTGGATCTACCTGGTCATGTCTTAGGATCCTCAGCGGATTTCCTTGTCTGTCATTTGTAAAATTACAACAGCAGACACACTAAATGGTGATTCTTCATTTTCCTCTCATCCATTTCTTCGGCTTAGAGTATGTTGTTTCCATGAGAAGGCCTACTCGGCCTCTATCCCTCAAGTCAAAGATGTATACAAGAATGTTTCTTTCATCACTTTCGGAGAAGACCCTGGTATACAACTCCAGGCCTTCCAGTATGTTGACGAATCTTCCTTGGACTTCCTCATAGAATTCAAATTCTCTTTTATTCGCCTTGCTTATTTTATAGTACTCCATCGTGCTAGGAGTCAACAACTGTCGCGGGCATTTCCCCATCTTGACATTGGCATGAACCTAAACTGGTGCTGGCTCATCTAGAACATGTGATTCAGCATCTAAAGGGATGTACGAACCTGAACTCCATGGTATATACTCGTCTGTCCCCAGTGAGATGTATGGCTCATCCATCAGACAATCTGTGGTATGAGACCCATCAGTGGTGGAGGTATACTCCTTCAATGTACTGTAGCATTGTAGATGTAGGACATTACAGTCCGGGCATTCTACAAATGCCCCTTTAGCTGATGTCCCTGCAGGTATCTCGGTGTTGCACGTCGGGCAATCCGTGCATAAGGCATCTGAAGCTGAAGGTGTCTCTGGCTCTGTGATGAACCCCAGTTCTTCATTTGTGATGAGTAGACTGAAAGAAGTCTCTTTCATGTCTGGATCATAGATATTCTCCTCAGGAATAGGGGTGAGTAAATTGTTTGCTTCCTTCTGACATTTGTGTTCTTCCCGTAGAAAACCCACTGTTTTCTATTGTTGGCATTTCTGTGCTGAGTCCTTCGAAGCGATGCATCTGGCAGTCGTTCATTGTTGACGGCTGCTAGGCTTCCTGCTGTTGTAGCTATCATGGATGGTAGATGATTGGGCCCCTCCCTCGGGTCCTGCTCTATCATCACATTCTTTCCTTTATGTGATGTATTGTCTTTGGCTGCCACCCTCAGCAGTGAAGGCAATCCCTCCTTTTCTAGAAAGCTGACAACATTCATTAGAGGACCTTCGTAGTCCATATCAACTTGGTTAAAGTCCATGTTGAAGTCTATGGTGCCACCCTATTTAGTGTGAGGCTCTAGCCATCCTTGAAAGCGAAGATCAGCCTCTGTCCTAACATTTTTCTACAGACGACAGGAAAAATGTCAGTCGGCTGAAACTTGGCATGAACGAGAACAAAACAAAGTATTTATTAAAGTAAATTTTAGTTTGCTTTTGTGAAGAGAATTGTTTATTTTATGTATGAATTTTGTTTGGGGGAGATTTTTGTTCAATGTAGTGGAATATTAAGTTCAAAAGTAGAAAGGAGAAAATTTGAAGTTTAAAATTTTTGTCAAAATTTTCATTATATTGAGGTTAATTACAAAATTTGGACCCGGTCATAGACATTTGGCCACATAGAAAATCCCAAAATAATCAAAGTTTCAAATTTTCTAAGCAAGCGAAGGCAAGCAACATTAGGTTGCGTAATAGGTTTTCAGGTATTTTCCATTTATTGGTAACATGGGTCTTTCGCCCTGGAAGTCAACTAACTGGTAGGCTCCTCCTGTGTAGACCTTTTCAACGACAAATGGCCCTCCCAAGTTGTCTCAAATTTTCCACCTATTTTGTGGCGTGCAAGAATAGGCCTTTTGAGCACAAGTACGAGGTCACCAACTTTGAATGTCCTTGGGCGGACCAATTTGTCATGGGCTTGTACCATTTTTGCTTGGTAAAGCTCCAAGTGTTGTTGCGCTTCTAGAAAAAAAAAAAAAACCCCTCAAGACTTTTCAATTCTTCAAGTCTATGTTTTGCACTTTCTCCTGTTGTGAGTTGGTTGGCAACAACAACTCTAAGAGATGGTGTCTAGATTTCTAGCGGTAGCATGACCTTGGGTCTGTACACGAGCATATGGGGTGTACACTGGGTGGGGAGTCCTGAAAGCCATCCGGTGGGCCCACAAGGCTTCTAATAGTTTGTTGTGCCAATCCCTTTTGTTTTCATCTAGTGTTTTCTTCAAAATTAGTGTTTTGTTAAAGGCTTTAACCAGACCATTTGCTCTGGGATAGTAAATCATAGAGTATCTTTAATCTATCCCGTGTCTTTTGATGAAATTAATGATTTTGGTGCTTTTGAAAGATGTCCCATTGTCGTAAATTATTCTTCGCGGTACTCCGAAACGGTAGAAAATTTTGCTTTTGAAGAATTGAAGGACGTGTTGTGTCATAAACTCATGCAAATGTACTACCTCTGATCATTTGGAGAAGTAATTTGTAGCGACAAGTATAAACCTGTGTCCTTTGGAAGATGGAGGATCTATCAGACCTATTATATTCATGCCCCAACACTCAAATGGCAACGAGGCAACAGTTGAGGTAGCACATTCGGAGGCTGGTGTAAGACCACCCCATGCACTTGGCATTGGTGACATTTTCTAGCTATATCCATGCAATCGGACAACATTGCTGGCCAATAATATCCGAGTCTTTTGATATTCTTTTTCATTTTTCACCTTGACTGATGAGTGCCACACAGTCCGGCATGTACTTTTTTGACAATATTCTGTGCTTCGGCTTTGTTCAAACACTGTAGCCACATCTGGTCGAATGATCTTTTGTGGAAAACATTTCCCACCAGGGCGTAAGACATGGCCCTTCTTGTGATATGATGTGCTTTAGACTTGTCTTTTGGCAGCTTTCCAATATGCAAATATTCTATTAATGGTTTGCGCCAATCTTCATTGATGTTTGTAATTGTATTTATTGCTTCTTCTTTTCCTAGCTTGTGTAGAGTTTTGAGATCGATTTGAGACAAGACTTGTTTTTCTTGCACAGTATAGAATCCTCTGAGGGACACGCCTGCTCCTTAGAGAGTTTGCTAGAGTGTCGGCATAGGCATTATCTCCCTTAGGAATCCGGTAGAAAGTCACATCGGGATTTGCTTCCGTCACGATTTGCTTCAGTAGCTTCATCGTGTACTGACGATACTCTGCTAATCTTGGTTTCAAAATTTTGTATTATCCGACGACTTGCAGGATGACAAGTTGAGAGTCGCCATAAATGACAATGTTCATTATATCCATTGAGATTGCCACTTCCAATTTGGTGATTAAAGCTTCATATTCTGCTTCATTGTTGGTGCACGACTCTATCAGGTGGTATGAGAACCTCAACATACCCTTATCGGGTGTGATAAAGATCAAACTGATCTCTGCTTTTCCTGTTAAAACTGTGATTGATCTTTTATCTTTCCTGTCTGACGAAGCGCCATCAAAGTACATTTCCCAGCATTTGATCTCTGCTTTTCTTGTTAAAACTGTGATTGATCTTTTATCTTTCTTGTCTGACGAAGCACCATCAAAGTACATTTCCCAGCATTGCGCACTGGAGAACTCCATTTGTAGCATTTTCTCATCCGGTAACTCGTCATTGAGAGAGGACCCAGTGGCAGTGGGTGTGCAGCGAGAAAGTCTGCTAGTATCTTTCCCCTCCCTTTATAGAATGAAGGGGAACAAAAGTTATATCAAATAGTAATAAGATATTTGACCATCTTGCTAAACGTCCGGAGAGTGTTGGTCGGGTCATCAGATATTGCAACGGATTTAACTTTTGACTTAGGGTAATCTTATGAGAAAGCATGTAATGTCTAAGCTTTTGAGCGGTGAAAATTAACGCTAGACAATGCTTCTCAATAGGTGGATACCTTATCTCTGTCGGTATTAGGCGACGACTCAAGTAGTAGAGTGCATTTTCTTTACCCTCATCATTGACTTTGGCTAAGAGGGCTCCAAGAGAGTCGTTGAAGGCTATGGTATAAAGTATCAACGGTTTCCCTGGAATAGGGGCTGCCAAAATAGGAGGTGTCGTGTTATTAAATATTGTTTAACGTCTTCAAAGGTCCGCTGACATTTCTCTTCCAAAACAAATTTGGTGTCCTTTTTAATTAATGCCGAGAAAGGCTGACACTTACCATAGAGATTAGAAATAAAATTTCTCAGATATGCCAACTTCCCCTGGAAGGAACGTAGTTGTTTCAAGGTTTTAGGAGGAGGCATTTCCAAGATAGCTTTAATTTTATCCAGGTCAATCTTGATTCCCCAATGACGGACAATGGATCTTAAAAATTTCTCGGAAGTAACGCCAAAGGTGCACTTTAAGGGATTCATTTTAAGGTCATATCGCCGTAACCGTAACCATTCGAACACAATCCTCAAATCTTACAAATGGTCTATTTTCTACTTACATTTGATGACCAAGTCATCCACATAGCATTCCACTTGGTTTTGAATGAGGTCGTCAAAGATCTTCGTCAAAAATATTCATCATTGCGCACTGATATGTTGCTCTAGTGTTCTTTAGGCCGAATGGCATCACTGTGTAGTAGAAAATTCCAATCAGTGTTTTGAAGGCTGTAAGTGCTGCCTCCTCGGGAGCCATCTTGATTTGGTTGTATCCCGACGATCCGTCCATGAAGGAGAAAATTTCGAAGTGATATCCACCATCATTTCTGGAATTGGTAGTGGAAACTCGTCCTTTGGACATGCTTTGTTCAAATCCCTGAAGTCTACATAAACATGATTCTGTCCATTTTTCTTCTTAACAGATACAATGTTAGCTAACTACAAGGGGTATTGTTCTTCTTTTACAAAGTTGGCGTCTATTAATTTCTTCACCTCGGCGATGACTTGTTGTTCTATTTCAAGGCGCATTCTCCTGGGAGCTTGTTTTACCATGGTTATATTCTTGTCCACCCCAATTTTATGAACTGCACCCTCTGCTGACAGTCCTGACATTTCATCGTAGCTCCATGTGAAGCAATCTTTGAATTCTGTTAATAGTTTGATCAATTCTAAAGATTCTTCGTCATTGGGTAGAGAACTTATAAATGTAGGTCGGGGT
>NW_018164859.1:403641-404868 GCF_001263595.1 Phalaenopsis equestris
TCTATCGAGGCAATCCTCTTCTGACTCACTAGTAACAACCATGCAAAATTTAAAATCATTAACTGGTCTGACTGTACCAAAGCTGAGACCCTCTTTTGAATTGGGAGTTCAACTTTTAACATTCCATAATTTTTCAAAAAGTTGAAATTTATCTTTCAATATTTGTTTTGGTAAGTTTCCCTGTTGAATTAACTTTTGAACACAAGACGAAAGATAACCAAAAGGCAATTCCATTAATACATTCGGATCATCATCCAAATTTACATGTTTTTCAAGCTCATTAGAGGTAGAAGCACAATAAAATTTGATCAGCTTTGAACCAACACTACAAACTTCCTTGACCTCTAAACTCTCGACTTTTTGAGGGATAATCGGAGTAAAGGTCATAGCATTCACATAGTGGTTTATCCGATCATACAATGTTTCATATTCATTCTTCTCTGTATCTTCTAAGGATATCTTGTACTGAGGTTTCTGTTTTGTCATCATTCTTTTGTTTTGTCATCATTATTTCATCTTCGAAATTATCTTCATTACCAATGTTGATAGTAGGCCTAGTCTGTTCAACTATTAAGTTGAATCTTCCTTGTACACATCCCAGGCCTCGACCTCGGGTGCGCAAACTAAAAGAACCTCCACCAATTTGTTGCAAGGGAGTGGTGGAAGATCGTTAAAGCGGAGTTGAATGGCTTCCTCATTGTGATTTTTTCGAATCTTCATTTTTACTTGTGACAATTTCACGAGAGACTACAGTTTTTTTTTAGGCGTGTAGTAGGCAGTATCTTCATGGATACCAACTTCATGCACTGAATTTGGTTGTAAGTCTCGTTTGATGCAATTTTCTTGACCATTTTTGTAGTACTTGATGCATTGGTGTAAGGATGATGGAACCATGTTATGCTCATGAATCCATGGTCGACCTAGTAGAGCATTAAAAGAGGTCTCGGCATCGATGATATGAAATTTAGCGGTTGTCATGAGTCCTTCACAAGTAATGTAAATTATCTAAGGGCTCTTTCTCCCTTTTAGTTGAATCCTCTTAACATCATTTTATTTGTCGTAAGCTCTTGAGCTTCAATATCCAAATAGGCCAATGTCCGTAGGCTCATCAAGTTAAGAGATGCTCCAAGATCTACTAAAACTCTAGACAACACAAATCTGCCGATGTTGACGGAGATGTAGAGTGGACGGTTGTGGTTGGCGGTACCGAGCAACAAGTCTTCATCT
>NW_018164859.1:405185-410521 GCF_001263595.1 Phalaenopsis equestris
TTTCCGCTCCTTAAGTTAACTTCCATGATTTCTTCTTCTTGAGCTACCACTGTTGAATTTTCTGGTGTCTCCTCTTTTTCAGAAAGATCTAGGTTGATGGTAAGCGGTGTACTATGGTGCTCGAGAATTGGCTCCTCGCTCTTGGTGTTGTCGTAAGAGGTGTTATTAATGTCTTCTTTGGACTTGATAATGAGTTAATTAGACTCAAACACAATTTGAGGATCATTTTAGGGATCAAGATCAAAGTTAGATTGGTCATAATTAGTTACGTTATCACTATAATTACGTTATCTTACGTTATCACTATAAATAGTTAAAACGTAGCGTAAATCACAATCATTATATTCATAAGACCCCGGAGGGACAAAAAGATAACATACAAAGTCAAGGGTTCGAGGATTTTCTTCCCTGAATCCAAGAAAACTAATATGGTAGAGGCGGGCTATCTATATTTTTATCTATCTTTGTAGTGACGCGTTTCTTCTTCTTCTTTGTCCTTGATGATGACGGATCTTTTGGCGAAACCTTCATCTCAGGCTTGGTATGCTGCAGACTTTGAATGGAGGCTTGTCTTGATGCAGATTGGATCTTGTTCAATATTTTCTTGGATGATCTGCTCCAGAACTCATTCCATCCTTCTTCTCTGGTATATGCAAAAGATTGTTTTGATGGACCCTGTATTTGATTGAGGACCCTCTTGAGTTCATCCCAAGTTGTACTCCATCCATCTGTTCCAGATATGGATCGATTTGGGAGATTGGCTCGGCCGAAATCATATTTATGGAACCCTTTTTATTTATGGAACCCTTTTCTTTTTGGGATTGTTATTTTTTTGGGATTGTTATGTTCCCTTCTTTAAGGTTCCTCTTGAGCCAGTCCGTAAAGACGAGGCATCCCTCAATAGTGTGTCCAAGCAACCAGTGGTATGGCCAATAATTTGGTTCATTTTTCCTACCCACCTCTTCGAGCTTCATTGGGTCTGATAGTCTGAATTCCGGCTCCTTCATCAGACTTCTGAATATTTTAGGTATAGCTTCATCTTTGAAAGAATACACCATTTTACATTATTCTGACAGGGACATTTTCTTATCCCCTATTCGAGGTGATCCTTCTTGAGGCGGTCAATCCGCGGTCACTAGTTGGATTGACTACTCTATTTCTGAGCATATTGTGATGAAGAATGGCAAGGATCTTCAGCATATATCTTCATCGGCTGCTTTTCTTTGTTGATGGTCGCTACTACTCCTGATTTCTTTTTGAACACTCTGGTCACCTTAGCCTATTCGTGTGGCTCCATGTGCTTGATTTCTTTTTGAAAACTGCTGGCTTTACTGAGTAGCTTCTTGAAGGATTTGATGGTGAGTCCCTTGAGCATGAAAGCTACTGGCCCATGTATGCTCTTAAGTAGAATCTCAATCGGATGATGTTCCTGTAGTTGAGGTTCTAATTTCATGCTAAGGTTTCTCCACCTCAAAATATAGTCCACCAAAGTTTTGCTAGGCTTTTATTTTTCCATCATGAGCTGTCCAATAGACACATGATGTTGCGCCTCGGTGAATCTTTTCACAAACAGTTGTTCCAACTTGGAAAATGTTTTAACTGACCTGTTGGGCAAGTCAGCGTACCAATCAAAAGAAATTCCTGACAAGGTGCTAACGAACTTCTGGAAGATTAGAGCTTCACTATTCCTCGTGTTGCCACAGCTGGCTCGAAAATGTGATATATGATGTCTGTGATTCCTAGTCCCATCGACTATCTTGAAGTTTGGGGCCACAAAACCCTTGGGGAAAGGCACAACATCGAATTCCTCTGGGTAAGGTCTACCCTTTAAAATTAATGCACCACCCTTAGATTGGGTTAAGGCATCCCGCACTTGTTCAACCATTTACTTGAATTCCTTTTCTGGTATAGCACCTGATGGAGAATCCTTTCTACATTGCTCATCTCTGTTTGCTGAAGCAACCTCTCTCCTTTCATCTGTGATGTGTATAATCTCCAGCTGATTGATCTCTGGAGAAGACAATTCAGGTGCTTGTGATTGCCCATGAATAGTGGCCATAACGGTCGTGGCTACGGTCATTTCTTTTATTCTTTTCTCCAGTAGACTAACTTGCTCATCCCTTAAAAGGACAGCCCTATGCAGTTCATCTACAGCGTTCTCTTCAGTGTGAGGTTGAGCCTCGCGCGCAGATATATTGGCTCTGGTTTCAATTACATGGACATCCATGAAATCTTCCTCCAAGTAATCATTGTAATCAAATTTTCATCGTTGCTATCGATGAAAACTCCATGTTCTCGAGCTAACTAGAAAATCTCTATCCTGAGTTTCTCAACTTTCTCTTCAATTATTGATTCATTGATTACTTTAAGATCTAGACTCCCTGATGGACCTCCTCTTCTTGTTCCTCCATCTCGCTGGCGATTGTTGTGACGATGTCAAATATTTCAAACCCTGGCTTCATTCCATGTTCTTATCCCGTGGGCTCACCGGACTATATTGGTGCAGCGACCTTGGGTACCCATACCTTTTTCTTTTTCGACGATGGTGTCTTAGAACGTAGTGTCTTAGTAGAAACATCAGTATGTCGAGGGAAAGTATGCTGCCCGTAGTGTAGACCTGCTATAGTGTCAGGTAATCGTCTTGTCTTTCTTTCCATGATTGTATGAATAATGGGTGAACCTCTCGAACCCAGTCTTGACTTAATCGGTCGGCGACCTGTGGTTTTGGTGGTGGTATGATCGGTGCTGACCATAACAATATCAACTCGATTTCCCAAACAGAGCCAGACGGGAACACGGGTAGGTGACTCTATAGTCGACCTATGAGATTTATCGACGACCTGCAGTCTTGGTGACGATATAATAAGTAGTAATCACTGCGGTATCAACTATGTTCCCTAAACAAAACCAAACGGGGATGCAAGAAGGTGGCACTCCAGTTGTCTTGTGAGCTGTCAGGCGGACTTGAAGTTCTTGAAAATTTCCTTCTTCATGCCAATGGAAATTGCATGTCCAGTCGTCTTGTGAGACTGTCAGGTGGAATATGTCGCTAACTAAACATCCTTCTTTGGTAGCTAGCCTTTTGAAAACTGCACTAACTCGGGTGATAGGAGTGAACTTCTTTCTCTCCTCACCATGTCCATGAAGTGGTGGTAATGCAGCAGTGACTTTCCAGATACTCTCATATCCATCGGTATACGTCAGAGGGTAGGAGTGGATAAATTTCTAGTAATCCTTCTTCATCTTGATGAGGCTCCTCCTCAACGGATGTCTTCTCAGGAGCCTGAGCTTTGATGGCCCTCTGAACCCTTCTGCTACAATTCCTTTTTTGGGTTTGGGTCAATGGTATAGTCCTTGAGCTTGATCTGATTTCAAACAGGGGTGGTGGGACAGTTAATCCCTCAGTCGGATCCTCAATAATCATTACTTCATTCCCCTTAGCAGTAGCGGGGATAGCAGGTTTGGCGGGTTCCATGAAAGCAGTAGTTTTGGCCTTCTTGCAGGTAGGGAAGTCTTGAAGGCAGTTCAGGTTGAATTCTGCAGACGATTCCTGTATTTCTAGAGTGGCAATCTTCATCACTACAAATAGGGCTTTCCCAAGGATGGCCTTGAGATCATCAAATCCGGCTCCAAATTTGATGGTAGGAGTGAGGTTACGGGCTTCGTGGCTCGTTGGCAGGTTGTAGGAAAAGGTCTGCGTTGGGTAGGCCATTGCAGCACGCTTTAAACACGAAAGGTTTGGGGTGCTATATGGCCAAAACCTCATTATTTTTAGTGCAAGCACTGAAAGTAGAGGTTGATCTGTAGACCTGGCGGGTCTTAATTTATGGGTATTTTAAAATTTTGTTTAAGAAAAATGAAGAGGTGGAAAATTTAATTAATACAAGAAATTTTTAAATTGCACATAGCACAACACGATTTGGTTAAATTTGCAGAGTAACAAATCAAATTTGGAAGGGAGATGTGAAGTTTTTTAGGACCCAGTGTGGGACCCATTTAGTGGCAGACAATGCCTAGGTGGAATTAGTCCACCAGTACACTTATTGGGGGTCCGACCCCACATGAAAATTTAAAGAGTTTATAATGGCCTCCTGAACCCCTCTGTTCAAAGATGGTCCTGAAGTCCAAGAAGTTAGCCGTACTTTCCTAAGACATAAATGGGTAAAGTATGCCAACGGAAGAAGGGTAATTTGGTCCAAGAGGGACATGGACACATTACCGATGTGTGAAGATAATATTTCTTGATTTGTATGGAGAGAAAAGCTTATCCCCAGGGAGTCGCTAGAAGCTGTTGGCAGTATTTTTGGTTGGAGGAGTTGCCCGTAAAAAACTGTCAGTCACCGAAATCAAAATCTCGTCGCCCGTTTCGGAAGGATGTTTTAATTTACATATATATTTAGTTTTAGATAAATATCAAATCAAACTGACCCCATATTTTTCATAGTTTAAATGAAAGAGTGTTGTACCTCAACTCGAATCCTGTATCTATCCCGAAGGATAAACACAAGACTTGAGGATGAGGCTCGATCAAATAAACTAAGGAATATATGACATTCATTTAGTCTGCAAAACCTTTGTATGCTAAAAAGTTCCCCTATTTAATATAAATAATTAAATAGGGTTTATATTTAAGCTAGGTTTGGAGATGCTTCCTATAAGGGCATTCCCATATAGTTAATTACATCTTAAATGACCAAAGTCACCTAAGAAGACTCTCGATAAAGTTCAGAAAATATTATCTTCAAGGAGTTTCAAAGGGTAGGACTTTTCAATGAGATCAGACGTAGAGGTGTGAAAGGAGATTGGTTCAAATTTGGAATTTTTTTTGTAGAGTCCAAAGAAGGAAGAACTAGGGGATGTCATGGATCCACAGGAGCACCCTAGTGACTTCCCAAGTTATCCTAATATTTGGCTTTTCGGAGGAGAAATATTTAACCATTTCATCCTGCCAATTTTATTTGTTAGGGCTTGCATTCATGTGAAACTATCACACAAATAGCTTGGAAGGTGTAAGGATTTAGGTCGTGACAAATGACAACCTTGGAATCCTAAGATGAGTTAGGGCTTACATTGTATTACAGAGTTGTACAAAGGTCTAAAGATAAGGCGAGGATTTACGTTGCGTAAGCAAGCAACCTTGAAGTCCTATGGCTTTGTTGTTTAAGTCTGAGGAAGTAAGATTGGTTTAGCTGGGGAAGACATGTTTTGTTGTTGAAGATGGTCGTGCTGCCCACCATGCTAGCTCCAAGCTCCTTGCCGTGACGAGTTTGATTTTTCTAGTGTGTCAAGTTATGATGTCAAATCAGGTGGCCCTATGATTGTAGTTCTTTAAATTT
>NW_018164859.1:410715-423211 GCF_001263595.1 Phalaenopsis equestris
TGTTGCAATTTGTAGTTTTGTGTGATGTTTGTGATTAAATTTTGAGTTATTTTATATTTTGAATGTTCTGGCGGTGAATTTTATTTTGTTTGATTTTAGTTTTAGTTTTGGTTTTGGTTTTATTGCTATCCTGATAGTTTAGTTTTGATGCAGGGTGACATCGTTGTTTAGCATGAAAATTTGTGTAAGCATAAAAGTACAGGAAAGACGATGTTGAAAACTGTTAAAGCATACCTGACGAGTCTTCTCATTCCACCACCTGAAACTTAAAATGCATGTGAGGGCAGTTTATGTAGAGAAAGAAAAAGTAAGATTTTGGTAGTTTCTTAATCCTATATCATATCATGGTGGGTCCTTACGGGTTTAATTATGGATGATTTTGTGAAGCAAAACATGTTAAGTTTAGTAGATCTCCGAGGTATCCAATAGATCTAGAGAAAGAAGCAGCTCTGTGCTACTCTCTCACCCCCTGGTGAAAAGTCTCGAGCTTATTTAAACTTATTGTGTTGCTTAATAATTCATCCTATAAATACCCTTAATGCTTAGTGAGCATTGATGTCTCGATTATCCCTAAGAATATGGTAGTTATCACTTGTAATTCAGTTTAAGAATTATGTGGGTGAAGATCCTTAAAGAGACAAGTTTAAGAGACTTAGCCAAATTTTGACTTGGGCTTGTAGTGTTTGAAAGATATTTTAATTTTCAATGATGTTTACTTTTCTAATCCTTATTTAAATGAAACTTGATTTAGCCTAAGTCACTACTAAGCCCTTAAGATTTTGGAGAATGTCTTAGTCATTGCAAATGAAATTGACTTATAAGTGATGGTGATGATTCATATATTTTTTTTGTTCATCAAATAGGGGTATTAAATTAGTGAGTTATTAACACCCAAAATCATATCCCTAAATCTAGGATCATTTAATCGGCTAGACTCCCAAATTTATGTAATTTAAGGAAATTCAAATTTATCCTTTTTAATTAGGACAAGTGAGGTTGGTTTCTACCAGTTGACCCCATATGTTTCAAACATTCAAATATGTTAATTAGAATCAAAGATTTCCCATTTCTCTTTCTGAAATTAAGCCAAAATATTAATTAAGGCTAAATTTCTAAAATGACACATTTTCCCCTAAGGCTCTATCACTTCATAATTCATCAAATTTAATCCAAATAACTTTGGAATTTTTTATCCTACCTCATTCATGGGTCAATTGAGACATCATATAAAAAAAATGTGATTTTTCAAAATTTAATTTGTCTATATAATTATTTTTAATGCAAAAATAAGATTTTTAAAAGAAAATTTCTAACTTGACCAAGTGGGAAAAATGGGTCTATATAAATTAGATTTTATGGGGAGTTCTCTGAAGTTTATATTTTACTGCAGACCAAAAGTGCAAACAAAAAATTAAGTCATTTAGATGTTTATGTTACCCAAAATTAATTTTCTTTTTGTTCTAGGTTTGGTAAAGATTAAGTGTATTCTTTATGACTTAACTCATGAAATTATTTCCAAAGGATTCTCTGGAAATGGTCAAGCTTCCAAAATTTTCTTGAAATTTTCTAGGCAACATGCTAGAATTTTCTAGGCGACATGCTAATTATCATGATTAATTTATGCAAATAATAGATATAAACTTGAAAAATATGGATCTTTGTCTAGGGACCTCATTTGACTTTAAAAAAATCAGAGGATGTTCCCTAAGACAGAGGCAACAACATGCTAAAATTTCAAGCCATGGTGATATTGCTACATGCATGGAGAGTCAAAATATTCAAATCAGTGTTTAATTAATTAAAAATAAAATCGGCTTCAAATGGACTCCAAATCATTTCCACATTGTTCTCCTCTGTTCACTAAGCAAGTGGGTATGTTTATTTTATTTTTATAATTTTTCTACACCAAGATATGAATTTTTTAAAGCTAGGGCTATTTATTTAAATAAGAAAATCCCTGTTTTTTTGTTTAAACACGCGGCGCTGACTGTATCCTTGGCAGCTCCAAAGGTACATGTGACGTGCTCTGGTTAGACGCTGCCATCCACATAGTCGCTGACTCAACCCGCGGTTCATGTAAGGAAGCACTGTCCGGCTTGATCTCCTCCATCATCCGATACACGCGCGATCGGACAGCTCCCCGCCTTCGTCCCCGATAGAGTGATTCCGTGACCTTCCACACTAAAACCCTAAGATCTCGACCTAGACTCAACCAAAATAGTTTGGGTTTGATCCTATGGACTCGTCTAAGTGAGAAAAACATTTCCATAATGTAATCATACTATTAAATCAAGCCTAATCAAATGGAGAATCAAAATAAGCTCGGGAGGAAGAGGAGATCAATACCTTGGCTCTGAGAAGTGAAGTTTCGATCAGCGGTGCTTGACACTTTCGTTGGGGTCCAAGGAGGCTAGGGATTAAGCCTCTAGCTTTGGTGTAAGGCCTAGTTAGGAATTCGACCAAGCCCAATTTTAGGTGTTGGTCTAGAGCTATGCTAAAGTCCCTATGGAAGGGGGATTTGATGGGGCTTTTCCTTCTCTCACTGTGGTGAAGGTGTGGGTGAGTTTAATTTGATTTTTTTAGAGTGTAGAAATGTGGAGAGATCTATGCTGGTTTTAGGCAGAGATTCGAGCTCAAAATTGGGCTCCACCAAGGGGATTCAGGGCAATGTGGTGGTTTGATTGCACTGAGGAGTAGGATCAATTTGAGGAAGTCTCTCAAAGGAAATTTCAGCACACCTCCCATGGCCGTGGAGGTGAGTTTTTATAAAAACGGCCATGCGGTGGCTCTCAGGGGTGGCTCTCAGGGCCAATGTTTGTGTGTATTGTGATGCTTAGGTGGAGGGCAGAGGAGCTCTATCATTTGATTTGAGTGAGGTAGCCTATGGGTTTAATTTGGGTGAAATTCAAGTGGGGGTGGCCCTCAGTTTTGGTCAGTTTTGGCTTCTCCGACAACTAGGCCAGCTGGCCATGGCATGGGGAGGTGGCTAGGAGCTCATGGAACCCAAGGGAATATGTCACAACAATTTATTACAAGGAGGTATTGTTTTGGCAAAGATATCTTAAGCCTAAGCAAAAATGAAAACCAAATCCCTTAATTTGAGGGACCCTTGGTTCATGGCTCATCTAGCTTGGGTTAGATGGCTTTTGGCTCGGTGTTAGGGTCCAACTAATGGCTGTGGTGGGGTTAATTTGATGGCTTTGGGGGGGGTAGGCTACAGGACAAATGGGTTTAAATGACCAAAACTTGGGTTTGGGCTAGGTTAGCCATTTCAATTGGCCCAAATAATTGTTGCATTTGGTGTAGATGATCACAAGGAACAACTTTGGTGAAGTAAGGAAAGAGTTTTGAGTTAAATTGGGGGGTCAATTTGAAGGATTTTGGAGATTTGGTCAATTTGAGCATGTTGGGCTAGACTTGGGTCTACTAGACTTGGCATGTTGGGCTAGACTTGGGTCTAGATTGGGTTAGCCTTGGGCTAAGTCCAAATTTATTATTGAAAATGGTTAATAAGAATGCCACAAAGAGTTTTCAACATGAATTGGGTGCCAATTTTGGGGTTAAGGCAATTAATTTCGTGAAATTTGGGGACAGTCAATTTGGGGCAAAATTTGGGGCTTTTTTGGAGGTTGAAATTGGGCTCAAATTATGGGTCAATTTGGTTTATTGAGGTTTCACCAAGGCTAATTGAAGGTCAATTTTGATGTTTAGGAATGTTATGAAGAGTTTACAATGTAAATTGTGGCCAATTGAGTGGGCTATGGGTTCAATTTGGTGAGATTAGGTCTTGTGCCCAGAATTGGGGGTTTGACCTATATCAAAATTGGGCTCAAAGCATGGGCCAATTGAGCTTGGATTTGGTTTATTTTGGTCACATTGGGGGTGAATTTGAGTTTAATATTGAAATTTTTGGATATTGAGATCAAATTGATGGACATTTGAGGTAGATTTGGGGAAAAATGGGTCTTTATAAAGCAATTTGGGGTTTTTAGTCAAAGATGGTCAAATTGGCCAAACTGGATCATGTAATTGTTAAAGAAAATAAAATTGAGAATATTTGGGAGGTTTTGGGAATTTTTGGTATTTTTTTGGAATTTTTGGAATTTTGGGCTACTGAGGGGTATTTTGGTAATTTGGCAAATTTTGGTGATTTTGGGTAGGTTGGGTGTTTCCAAGGTGTTTGAAATGATTTTTGAACCTATTTGGGTATTTTGGGTAAATTTGGGAATTTTGGCCAAATTTGGGATCCAAATGGTATCTAGGTAGTTTGAGGGAGTTTAGGGGCAAAAGGCTAGGTTGGGTATCTTGGTAGAGTTGGAGTGTCAACCACCATTAATAAGCCATGGACCAATAAAAACCCCATTTTGTGTCCTCTATGTAGTTCCTCTATGTAGTGGTCTTACTAGGGCTAGTGGGTTTAGGGGACCACCTACATGAGTCTACCAAAAGTATGAAGGGACCAAAGCCTAGAAGTTTAAGTTTAGGATTGTGAGTGATTGTGAGTGCAAGTATGTACCTTAAGCCCTAGACTAACACCCAGGGTCAACCCTAAGGTCCAGCAGTCCTAAGGGTGACTCATCTTGAGTTCCCCCATAATGACTCCACTTACTAAATGCTGGAGGTTAGGACCGATATGTGGAATTTCAAGTTGAGTAGAGAAGAGTTTAGAATTTCTAATGGTGAGGGTTCCTTTTCTAGTTTTCTAAAAATAGTCAATAGGAAAGTTCTATGGCTAAACCTTAGGCTACTAAAAAACAACATTGATACCTCAACTAAATAGACTTATATATAGCAACATAAAGGCCCTGCATGACCTCCTACACAACTCCTCATGATTCCCCATGTCAAGTTACACAAACTGCCAAGACTGCTCCAGGTAATTCCTGACATTTAGGCCCCAGTTTTCAACTTTTTGACAAGTGCATTGACACCGTGGCACCCAAGGGAGCATAGCCTAGGTACTAGTATTATGACACTTTAGCACCAAGTGGGTGGCACTTAGGCACCATCCTCTCGGTTTGCCAAAGATGAGACTAGCGTCCAGGTGCCAAGGGTTTTGACACATAGGTGTTAACCTTGTGCTCCTTTTGCACAAAGTCTCCTCCACATTTCTCCACTTCTAACTATTTTTACCTGCAACAAAAACAAGAAAATACCTTTCATTAAAGTGCAATTTCAGACATAAAAATGTGTGAAACATAAAGGAGCTTATGCAATATTTTTCCTCACGTAAGCTCTCTAGGTCCTTTCAATTTGTATGCCTAGCCTCTTCCTTAATTCCTCTTTTTTGGACTCCTCCTTTACTCCAAATTATTCATATGATTAAATTAAGAGGGTCAATTAGGAAAGGGAATCATAAGGCAATGACTAGACAGACTGAGACTCCGAGTTACAAAAGGAACCAAAAACACAGATAATCCCTAATGTTTAATGCCTTGCTTCACAAACTCAATTGATAACACTTTCATTTAAAATCATGAATGATATGTTATATTGATGCTTATCTGAGCAAATCTGATTACAATACATTGGGAGAAATGAAGCCCAAAAAGTCATGACTAAAGAACTTGAAGGCATATCTTAGTTCCACTAATTTGGTTTGAGAATGAAAATAAAAAATTAAGGAGATTGGCTATTACTGACCTTTGGTGACCCTTAATTACATGGAACATGTCAAGAGATGTCATCAAAGCCAATTGTTTAGCCCCATATTGCATCAACCCCTAAACACACTTCATCCCACAGTAGCATCATGCCCTTATGAAGCCTGAGGAACTAACATCATAGAGATTATTGGCCCTCCTTCCTCTAAAATACACAAGTTCATTCTTGTAGCTATTGATTAATTTTTTAAATTTGTAGAAGTCAACCATTCAAGAGAAGTAAGGAATATTAACATGCTAAAATTTCTTAAGAATAATATCGTATATCTTTGATTTTTCGTGCCAAATCATTTTTAGTAATGGGGTGGCCTTCAAGAATACCAAATATAATAGATTTTCTAAATGCCATCAATTTGATTTTCCCTATTAAACTATTTATTATCATTGAAGCTTTTAATAAGACACTGATAAGCCTTAATAAGAAAATTCTTCTTGCTAAAAAGAAAGATTGTCATTAAAAGCTCTCAAAATTTTTATGAGTACATCATGCTACATATCATATACCCACTTGTTCTACTCAGTATGCACTGATTTCTGGGTCTAAAGTAGTCCTTCCATTGGACGTAGAATTAATTTCATTGTGAGTAGTCCTTCCATTTTCATGATTAATGCTTGATAAATGTGAGAGAATCCATGCACTTGTCTTAAACATGTTTTTTGGTTACACATTCATGTGGGGTCCAATCAACAATAACCCGATTAAATTTTATTTCTCCTCTCAATATGAGCCACTTTGCCAGTTATTTTTAAGAAAGAATCTTAAATGTTTGAGACTAACATATTAATCTAAAATTCTCAATTGTCTAGAGCACCTCAATTATCTACTAAATTGTTATTGAACCCAGGCACCTCACTCACCTAGCTCACATGGTTAATAGTGCATATCTTCTGATAGGTTACCTCAATCAACTAGTTGATTCCTATCAAAAGAAGCAACTTATATTGATAGACAACCAAACTTACATAGAAAATAAATTAATTAAGATAACTCGAGTACCTAGCCACCTAATTAAATTTTCGTGCTCCTCTCAATAAAAACCATATTAACTCCTTCGTAAGTTCTTTGCAAGAGAGCAGCTTATATGGTTGAGATTATCTCACTAATCTAATCATTGCAATTATCTAGACCACCTCTATTATCAAGTCAATTAATATTCTTGTAGGATACCTCATTTACCTAGTTTATAGCTTCTCTTTTTATGGGTTCACATCGACTAGCTAGCTAATACCTATTAAAAAGAGGCACCTTGTATGGCTAGTCTGCCTTGATTAACTAGCCAATTTCTTAGCCATAATATCAATATCAACTAGCTAGTTTGGCTTTTTTATAGACTTACATGGTAAGTTCACCTCAATTATCGAGGAGCACTTGTTGGGGACCATTTTGGTAGACTAGGTTATGCTAGTAATCTGTCTAAATTTGGCTCTATTGAAGATTTTTAACTTCTAACAAGTGCACTATGCCTTAGTGACTCAACATAATTATTGTAGGTCCTTTGTTGGCACTTGTTTTTTTATGTTGCATATGTTTGATGTTTATTTGCATTTATGAGAATATCCTCTGTTTATACATAGCTTACTATTAAACAAGACATCCATATAAACTCATCAACTGACACTCTAGGCATAAAATAATGGTTTAAGTTGGTAATGCATGCCTAAAAGTGGTTACTTTACATAGCATTAATTTTTGATGTCACACATGTTCGATATCCATTTTATTTTTTTAGGGACTATATTTCATTCATGTATACCCTTAATGGTCTAAGGTACTTATAAAACCCTTATAATGACATTTGTTTTTCCAATTGAGGTTTTCTTAGCCAGACCGGTTCCCATGAGTCATAAACTAGAGAGGGTGGCACCTATGTGCTAGTTCATAATTCTTGATTTTGGGTTTGGAGGAAATTTTGGCTGAATTATACCATATAAATTAAATTTTTAGAAATTGAAAGATGTGGAATTGTGAAATATAAAGCACTTTATTCCCCCACCACCAAAATGACCAATTACATGCATGATATATGGATATTAACCCATTTTAATAAGGTCATTTTCAAAATGTTTATGCTCAATAGAAAGCATTTTCTTTCCATTACAATCTAGTTCTTAGCTAATTTTTGAACCACTTGAGGACTGAAATGAGGGTGATTCTACTTGGATTTGGAGAGCAAAAGGAGAAACTATAGAGGAAAGAGAAAAGGAAGATCCATCTTCTTTTAATTTTTATTCCTAATTTTCTTTTTCTTTGTCCTTTATTTTCATCTTCTTATTTTCTCATATCCTTCTTCCAATTTATATGTTCTTGAGATTAAGAGAGAAAGAGTTTAGTTCTTTGATTCTCCTTAGAGGAGGATAGAGCCATCATCATCTTTGCACAAGAAGGAGCTTTGGACAAGCAAAGAGAATGCTACAAAAAACATTGTGGCAATGAGACTCTCTTCTCCTCATTTTCTTAATTTTACTTATAAAACCTTATATAATGATTTTAGAGCTATAGATTGAGTTAATGTTAGAGGAAGCCTCATAGGGTATGAAGTTTTTGTTATTTTTCCCCAAATATCCAAGTGTGTTTCTTCAAAACCGCTTCCTTTGACCTATTTTCAAGATTGTACTAATCATGCATTTATTGAGATGGTTCTATCATTTTGATGGAATGATGGAACCTTTGAACTTAGGAAATAGAAAAAGCCTATTTGAGCTTCCATTCTTAAGGTCATGAGAGTTTTCTTCATTAAAACTCCTAATGCATAAATCACACAAATAGAGGAGGATAATTCATTGTTATGCGTAATGATGTGTTGTTACACCTCACCATAATTAAAATCCAAAACCATGATAGGTCATTTAGGTGGATTAATGTTCCATCAAATAGGTCTTTGATTTTAACTTTTTGATCATGTGTATATTTCTCGTGAGCATGCATGATTTCAATGTACTGCATAAAACGTGTTTTATATTTTGCTTGTAATTTAGTACTTAGTATATGTGAAAATGTGTTCTATATTTTTCTTATGACAACACTAAGAATACATGGAAATATATTTTTTTGTGTGCTTTGTGATTGTTTTAAGAGGCATGTTACAAAAATCATTTTTACATCTTGCTTAAGATATGATATTAAGCATGTATAAAAAGATATATGTATTTTTTTTAATCTTGCTTATGATGCATTTTAACCAAATGTGAAAAAAAAAACAATTTTTTATTATGTTTTCATGTAGAAAATCCTCATGCATTTTATGTGCACAAAAATTTGTGCACTTGCTCCTAGACATGTATTATCCATTACATACCATTTGTGCACTATACTTCATGCATTATATTTACTCATCATTGGGTTCAATTGTGCAACACATTGGGCACTGGCACACTTACATACGTATTGTTACTATATGTGAATATGCCCAATATGCTTATATTAGATAGTGCACTTGCATTTAAAGGTACATGAGGATATGTCCTCATATGCTCATCTAAGATATCTATATGTCACATATGCACAACACTTTGTGTATGTGTATTTAGTGTATCATTTGTTGTGACATGTTCACCACATTTTGTGCACTTATCATATAGAATCACATGGTGTATCACATTGTGCACTTGCATTTACATGCACAATGTGTATCATTTTGGACTCATAAATTAAATGTCCTTATATGAGCATTTGTCCCCATATGTTCATGTTGGATATTTTGCATATCACATGAGTAATTAATTAGCCCATTAAGTTCACCTAAAATATGACTCCCCCTAGTTTGAGCCATACCACTTAGCATGTGATACTGCTTAGCACAAGTTATGCCACATAGCACATGGCATCATCAAGAATACCACATCACTTCACCTAGGTGTATGAATCTACTCAGTGTAAATCATATTACCTAGTATATATGACATCACCTAGCATTTCCATAGACATATTATGTTATTCTATCATGGTCATATCACATAGCTTGATTGTATCCGTGATTGATTTTTCTCACTTTAATGTGTGTTCGCTTCACCTTGTGCGATCATACTTAGAAAGTAAAATGACTTTATATTTTTTGTCATCCTCACATGCAGCCTTAAAAGATTCGGCACCTAGATGACAAATTTCCATCTTAGATTCGTGACCCGATGTTAATTGCAATTCTTTAATGTGTATTGCTCCCGGGTATATCTTTTAGAGAAATGCAAATTATTGCATTGTTATCAGTATATGTAGGATTGTTCTGAGGATCCATAAAATCTAAAAGGTGTCACTTAGTTTATTTAGCCACATATATGAGATTCTATTTTAAAATTTTAAGAAAAATAATATTAGTAACTGATACACCTAAACTATATAGTGTTTTAGACACATTTTTATACCTATTTTTGAGATATTACGCTTTAATGGAAGATATTAGTGTGTTTTTCTTTCAGGTACAAGTAAAAAGTTGAAAAATGCTAAAAGGAGTGAAAAAGGATCAAGTTTAGAGCAAAGAGGTGAAAATTGTGCTAAAGCGTTTTGGCGCCTAAGCGCCAGATCCTTCGCTTAAGTGCCGGTGAAACAAAGAAGGTTGCGCCTAAGAACCAGAGGCCTCGCGCTTAAGCACCAGAGGTAGTTATTTGGTGCTTTTCTTCATTTAGCCAAATTTTGAAGAGGTATTTGAGGCACCTATTGGCTAAAGAGGGTGATTATGACCACTAAGAATGAAAATATTATTAAAAAAACTTGCAAAAGGAGGCATCCCTTGGAGAATACATCAAATTTAGACACATTTTGAAGAGTTTCCAAGGCACCTCTTATAGATTTATAAAAGAAGGAAGTTTTTTTTACATTTGAAGTGGGTGCTTGAAGAGGGAGAGGGTGCTTAAAGAGGGAGAGAGTGCTGGAGTCCTGAGAAGATTGTGGAGAATCTTGTGCAGAGATTCAAGAACCACAAAAAATTACATTATCCTTTTTATTTTTAGTTTATTTTTGAGAGTTTTGTAAAAGAGAAGAGATTCAAATGAACTTCAAGAGTTTGGTGAAGGATTTGAGATAAGTTTTTATCTTTTGTTTTTAAACTACTTTTGGTTTTAATCGAGACTTCTAGTTGGTTTGACAATGATTTCTACTTTTAAACTAAAGTGTGGTTTTGTTTTCTCCATGGATTTTGAGTAGTTTTCTTTATCTTACTTTTTAAAATGATAATAATTAAAGTATTGGATGGAAGTTGTGGAGAGTATTAATCTTTAATGTTGGAAGAAGTTGTGATGATTTAAATCCATGCACTTCATTTACTTCTTGATTTGGCCAATCCAGATGTTAAAATTTATTGTTAGAACATGTAAGAACCTGGCTGGTATTGTCTTAGTCAACAATTGGAAAGAATCACATGAGGTTGTATGAATGAGAACATAATTCATATGATTTAGTGCAAATAAATAGGAAAATAATCATTGAAGGTTGTAGAGTTAGAGGACTTTAAAGTGACAGGTTAAATCCCCCAACTTGGTTTATTTTTTTAGGTTCTGATACGAGATGTTAGCCCCCAGGTGGAGGGAATCGAGGGAACTCTAAAGTGATAATTGGTATCTTCCCTGCCTAGCTGGTTTCCAGAACTATTCAAATTTTAAATTAGTCAATGCTCTTTATTCAATCTCTAGTAAAGGTAAAGAATATAATTTCTCATATTTGGCACAACACAATTTGCATACTTCCACAATAGAATTCCTATGCTTATTACTGATTCATGAAAAGGAGAAATATATTTTCAAATTCAATGTTTTTTTTACATAAACTCAAGTTATCTTTCTAAATTGTTACTGTTTTGTCAAAAAATCAAAAATACCAAATTCAATGTTTTTTTACATAAACTCAAGTTATCTTTTTAAATTGTTACTGTTTTGTCAAAAAATCAAAAATACCAAAAAGATTTGAATTTTAATTACTATGAATACATCTCTAGTTTAATTACTTGTCTTTTTAAAATAAAAAGTTTGTTGTTCATTAGAGCATATTGCATAATTTTCCTGTGGGTTTGATATTCAAGTCTTAATCAAAAAGTCCTATATTGCTTGATAAGGTTTGATTACATATTGAGTGAGCAGAACACTCATACCAAAACCCATCCCTTCTAAACTAACTAGATCATACAAGGAAGTATACAAAAAATTTAGGGACCTATCTATGTTAAGCACAAAGAAAAAACCATCACTCCCTGCAAATAACATAAGGAATGAATAAACTATCCCCATGAAAGAGTATTTCAAGTTGAGTGGAAGGTATGGTCCCTAAAGCAATTTCTTCATTATCCTCCCCCCTAGCTGTCAAGCTATGTGCATGGGTGTTTCCTTCCCTAAAGATATGCTGGAAAATCACTTCAACATTGCATAACATGCTCAGTATTTTAGCAATCCACCTAGCAACATTCCATGGAGCAGGCTCTTCATGATTTAGGTATCTAATACAACTGAAGGAATCTGTCTCAATTATCAACTTATTGATGTTGCAATGCCTGGCAAGGTAGATTGCCCAAAAGATAGCAATCATTTCAGTTTCAAGTGCATCCAAAGCCCAAGTGGGAGAGGAAAAGTATAACATGCATTTTCCTAGAGAGTTCCTAAAGACTCCTCCTACACCAGCAGCTTCCTTACAAAAGCTTCCATCAGTATTGGCTTTCACCCACCCTACAGGAGGTGGGTTCCAAAGAACTAAAGTAGGCACTTTTAGCTTCTGCACACTAGACACCCAATTTAGGAAAATATTGGGAAAGTTCTGAAGTTTTGTTATCTTTTGCAGATAGGAAGTACAATCCAACACCACCTTCATCTCATTTGGTTTGTTGTTTTCATATTTAGACTGGTTTCTGCACATC
>NW_018164859.1:423917-425125 GCF_001263595.1 Phalaenopsis equestris
TCTTGTGCTCTGAACTTTATCCATAGTTTGCATAAGTTGATGATACTGAGATGCTGAAAATCCTTAAAGCCTAAGCCACCAGCACTTTGGGGTTTACATAATTTGTTCCAAGATAACCAATGGAACTATTTTTTTTTTGTCCAGCCCACAGAAATTTGTTGAAAATTCTGCCCAGCCTAATCTGAGTACCTTTCTTCATGGTAAACATTTGAAGAGCATAGGATGGAATGGAAGTTATGATGCTTTTAAGGAGGGTAATTCTACCTCCATTAGAAAAGAAAAAATTGGTCCAACACTGCAGCTTTTTCTGAATTTGATCAATAACTCCATTGAATTGTGTTTGCTTGGTTCTCCCTTTGAGTAATTGGACACCAAGATAGTTGATTGGTAGGGAGGCTTTGCTGAAGCCAGTGTACTGAGCAATCCAATGCCTAATCTGAGGAAGAGTTTTAGAGCTAGTAAATAATTGACATTTTTGTTTATTAAGATGCATACCAGAAGTAATTTGGAAGTGGGTCAGTCCTTGGATAAGAGCCTTCACAGCAGTTTTGGTAGCCTTGGAGAAAATGATAATATCATCAGCATAAGACAGATGACTCACCCCAATATTAGATCTATGCTGATATGTCAGGTGAGGGGAAGAGGCAAACAATTGATTTAAAAGTCTGGAAAGATAATCCATAGCCAGAATGAAGATAGTAGGAGACAGTGGATCTCCTTGTTTAATTCCCCTTGATGCAGAGAAGAAACCATGGATTTTACCATTGATTAAGATAGACTGATTATTAAGACACAACCATCTTTTTATCAAGATTATAAATGGCTCAGAGAAACCCCTAGCAATTAAAGTGTCCAATATAAAATTCCAATTGATAGTGTCATAAGCTTTCTGGATATCCAATTTCAAAATGAGATTGCTGCCTCTACACTTTCTATCAAGATCCAGCAACAACTCCTGTGCCAAGAGAATATTATCGGAGATCTGCCTTCCTTTCACAAATGCTACCTGGTTATTGCTGATAAGTTGTTAGAGGTGAGCTTGGAGCCTGTTATTAATAACCTTGCTGATAACTTTAGATAAGACATTTGTAAGACTGATAGGTCTGAAATCTCCCCACCCAGTCCTGGTAGAATTTTTGGGAATCAAAGTAATAGTGGAAGCAGTGAAGTACTTAGGGGGATCCATACCTTTAAAGAAGCATTGTACA